>NC_142950.1:25117885-25165385 GCF_046866305.1 Octopus bimaculoides | reverse complement strand
CATTTCATGTGTCGCCCGCACATGAGCCAGTCCAGGGGCACCGGCATCGATCTCGCTCGAAACATTTCATGTATATATATATTATTTAAAGCAGTTTGATTCAGCTCCATGTGATTTAAATTTTCATGGGCCACTAACAGAAGTCTGCCTCTTTCAGGCTTTACATTAACTAAATTGGTAATATAAAGCCTGAAATAGATGGGCTTCTGTTAGAGGCCCACAAAACTTTAAGTCATATGGAGCTAAATCAATCCATGTAACTCCCACTAAATGTGTTGGGTACTATTTTCTTTCATTTGTACACTCACTCGTATATATATATATATAGATATAGAAACTACAGTAGGGTGAAACTCCAGTAGCGAGAAACCCCAGAGGTAGGTAGAAACTCCTTAAGATGTACCCGGTGTAAGTTATGGAGACATAAGAGGTGCAGCAATATCAAAGGAAGGTTAACTGGGAAGATGTTTTTGTGTGTGGCAGATGCACAGGGGCAATAAACACCAAAGATTACAGAAAACAGATTCCATCACATGCCAGAAGGAAAACTAGAAGTAGTTGATAGCTTCCATTACCGAGATGATCAAGTCAGTAGCAGGGATGGATGCTCATCAGGCAATATGCTGTGCTTGAGAAGACCTGTTGAGTCAAGTGAAATCATAGTCATGGCCAATGCCAGTGCCGCCTGACTGGCACCCATGCTGCTAGCATGTTAAAAGCACCATTTGAGCATGGTCAATGCCAGTGCTGCCTGACTGACCACTGTGCCAGTGGCACATAAAAAGTTCAGGGAGCTCCTATCTCTGCTGGTAACAAAGGGTCTCTCACTCAGAGTGAAAGGTAGACTGTATGATGCATGTGTGCAAACAGCCATACTACACAGCAGTGAAACATGGGCTGTGACTACTGAAGACATTCATAGGCTTGAAAGAAATGAAGCTAGTATGCTTCACTGGATCTGTAATGTCAGTGTGCATACACGACAGAGTGTAAGCACCCTGAGAGAAAAGTTGGACATAAGAAGAGAGACAACTGCACTGGTATGGTCATGTGTTGTGTATGGATGAGGACAGCTGTGTGAAGAAGTGTCATACCCTAACAGTGGAAGGAACCTGGAAGAGGTAGATCCAGGAAGACATGGGATGAGGTGGTGAAGCACAACCTTCAGATGTTGGGCCTCACAGAGGCAATGACAAGCGACCGAGACCTTTGGAGATACGTTTTGCTTGAGAAGACCTGATAAGACAAGTGAAATTGTAGCCGTGGCTGATGCCAGTATTGCATAATTTGCCTGTTTAAAAGTATCCTTCAATCATCGGGCAACATGCTGTGCTTGAGAAGACCTGTTGAGTCAAGTGAAATCATAGTTGTGGACAATGCCAGTGCTGCCTGACTGGCCACTGTACCAGTGGCACATAAAAAGCACCCACTTCACTCTTGGTGTGGTTGGCGTTAGAAAGGGCATCCAGCTGTAGAAATCTTGCCATATCAGATTGAAGCCTGGTGCAGCCTCCTGGCTTGCCAGTCCTCAGTCAAACCATCCAACCCATGCCAGCATGGAAAGTGGACATTAAATGATGATGATATTTATATATAATCCAGGGATCCAGGTGTAGGAAGTTTGTAAGTGTCAAGCAATAGGCAGCTAATATAGAGAACAAAAGTGTACAGTATATGATAAAATAAAATAAAATAATTTATTGGCATCGTAAGTTGCACACTTTCTCCCATATTGAAGTAACAAAGAATTTCAATAAGCTGATAATTTTAATACAAACTGATAGTTTTAATACAACTTTAGACCTAGGAAAATTATTTGGTTTGCTCCTCCTTTTTCACTTAATGTATAAACTAAGATAGGTAAAAGATTCCTGTCTCTCCTAAACAAACATTTTCCAGAAAATTACAAGCACAGGAAAATATTTAACAGGCAATCTGTGAAATATAGCTGCTGCCCCAATATGGAGAGTATCATTACACAAGACCAACACCAAAAACCCACTCCCAGTTTTAACTCTCAAGACCCAGGAATTTATCCACTTGCAAGGATGTATGATTAAAACTGTCATATATGAAGCAGAAGTGACTGAAATGCTAGATAATAACACAACCGATAAGAACTACATTGGACTAAGTGAAGGATAATTCAAGAATTGATATGCTAATCATATATCTTCCTTCTGACGCAGGGACAAAAGCAAAGCTACTAAGTTGGCTACCACGTATGGAGTTTGAAATCAAATGCAACACCACATAAATAGTAAAAAAAAATCCACACCATCTGTTAACAGATCAAGAAAATGTAAGCTATGTGTAGCTGAAGGAGCTCAGATCTAAGATCTCTAACTCACTGCTGAACTCTAGATTCAAAATTTTCAGCAGTTGTAAGCATATACCTAAGTACTTGTTGAAGAATTGGGAAGTACCATAAACTCTTAGCCACTATTTTTCAGCCTTATAATTTACAGTCTAAGGGAAATAACTCTCTATCCCCCTTTTCCTCCTTTCTGATTACTTATTTTGTTTTCTGATATTTCACCCTTCCACTTGTTATATATGCTTCCTTCTCACCTTTTCTTGCTTTTTCTCTCATCCCATTTTTAGTTTGTTATGCCATGTGGGCAGTGTCTGATGATTGTGCTGGGACCCCAAATGTTTTATAAAACAATGTTTGGCATGTTCTCAGCACATGAAACTAACAGTAGCACATAAAAACACATTCTGTTTATTAAATAATATTTAGCTCTCACAAGATGGAGTACTCTTTTTTTTGTTGATTTTACCATCATGGAACAGCACACACACACACACACACACACACACACACACACACACACACACACACACACACACACACACACACACACACATATATATATAAAGAATGGAACTGACCCAATAACTGAGGTAAATCTAAATAAATGCTGATTTAATAAACTCAGAAAATACTATAATCAGATACAAAACTGTTTAAAAGAGGGACAGAAACAATACCTTGTTGGAAATAATCCAGCGTCATCCAAATCTTGAGCTTGGTATACGTTCCTAGGAAATCCATGTAATACCCAGCCACATGTCATACAGTCAAGTTGAGTCAAACGTTCTTTGACAATAGTGATTACAATTCCATCTGGCACTGAAGATGAGAAACAACAATATTTTATTGACACACATTTGTAAGAAGGGAGTCTAGCTGATGAAGAGACCACAGTAAAATGTTAGCTGCTTATTGAGTTCCAAGGGATATAAAATTATGATCTAACCAAAAGAGATTTACAGAGTTAGGTTGTGAGTTCAAATTTTACCTTAGTAGATTTATGACTTTCATTCTTCTGAGGTTGATAAAATAAGGATGATTGAGAGACTGGGAAAGGTGTCAATGTAAACAATTATATTCTTGACAAAAAATGACCCAGTATGACCAAAATCCAGGGACTGGAACCAATGATAATTCTAATTTTGGCACAAAGTAGTTTTGAGGGGAGTGGTCAAGTCAATTATGTTAATCCACAATTTGATTGGTACTTATGATTTTAACAACCGCAAAAGGATGAAAGGTAAAGTTGACCTCAGCAGAGCTTAGAAGTGCCTGAAGAAATGCCACTAGACATTTCTAGTGCTGTAACAATTCTGTTGTCTTAATAATAACAATAATCCTTTCTACTATAGTCACAAGACCTGAAATTTTGGTGGAGGGGAATATCACCAACGCCAGTTCTCAACATTAACTTATTTCATCAACTCTGAAAGGATGAAAGCCAAAGTTGCCCTCAGTAGAATTTGAACTCAGAACGGGAAGACAAATGAAATGTTAGTAGGAGTGGCTGTGTGGTAAGTAGCTTGCTTACCAACCACATGGTTCTGGGTTCGGTCCCACTGCATGGCACCTTGGGCAAGTGTCTTCTACTATAGCCTCGGGCCGACCAAAGCCTTGTGAGTGGATTTGGTAGACGGAAACTGAAAGAAGCCCGTCGTATATATGTATATATATATATATATATATATATATATATATACACACACACATATATATATATATATATGTATGTATGTATGTATGTGTGTATGTGTTTGTGTGTCTGTCCCTCCAACATCGCTTGACAACCGATGCTGGTGTGTTTGCGTCCCCGTAACTTAGCGGTTCGGCAAAAGAGACTGATACAATAAGTACTAGGCTTACAAAGAATAAGTCCTGGGGTCGATTTGCTTGACTAAAGGCAGTGCTCCACCATGGCCACAGTCAAATGACTGAAACAAGTAAAAGAGTAAAGCATTTAGCCTAGTGTGCTAATGATTATGTCAGCTCACTACCTTAAGCATCAACATCATCCTCATTTAACGTCTGTTGTCCATGCTGGCATGGGTTGGACAGTTTGACCAGGGCTGGTAAGCTGAGGGGCTGCACCAGACTCCAGTCTGATTTGGCGTGGCTTTTATGGATCAATGCCCTTCCTAATGCCAACCACTCCAAGAGTGAAATGGGTGCTTTTAAGTGCCACCAATATGGGTGCCAGTTACGTGACACCAGCAATAATAATAATGATGATGATGATGATGATGATGATCCTTTTGTGGGAAGGAGAACAGTCGATCACATCCACCCCAGTACTTGACTGGTAATTGATTTATCAACCCCGAAAGGATGAAAGGCACAAGGCCATCAAGTTAGTGGGAAAGGATAAATCGATTACATCAACCCCCAGTGCTCATCTGGTACTTAATTTATCAACCCTGAAAGGAAGAAAGACAAAGCCAGCTTGGTGGAATTTGAACTCACAATGTGGAGACAGAAGAACTGCTGCTAAGCATTTTGCCCACCATGCTAACAATTTTGCCAGTTCGCCACCTAATTTCATTAAATATTAATTACTGATGTCAGTTATATGCAAAGTTTTCATATCAAATATGAAGAAATATAGGCTTCTCTGAGGAAGTCTAATAAGACCAAAACATGTTCAGATTTATCTCCTTTACTGAAATGGTTAAAATATTAGTTATTACTAGCAGTATAGCCCGGCTTTGCCCAGGATTAAGTTGGGATTATTAAGCTAATCAAGTTCTTTATTTCAAACCAAACTAAGTAACATTGACGTCAAATTTGGGCAGAATCAGTGTTGTGTTGCAACTGGAGCGCATGGGTTGGGAGGTTGATTGGCAAAGGTGATCAGGTTACACATGCCAGCCCTTTGAAAACACCACCACCATCATCTAACCCCTCTTTGCCCATGGGTTAGGAACCCTTTCAGCAAGGAAAATAGAATGACCAAAAGGGCTCCCGATTCTCTGTGTCAGAAGCGGTTCTGTTCAGATCACAACAAAGTCTTAAGTATATATATATATATATATATATATATGAGAACACGGATGTTACGTAAGTAAAACGTTAATGTTCGAAACTGCAGCAGTCCATAGATAATTCTTTATTCTGTATATTTCTCATTTTGTCCTGTTCTGGCGTTTTATTAGTTATTATGTTCATGTTGACTTTTCCACAGCATTTCAGTAATTCTAATTAGGAGGTTTTTGATACTTACAAGATAAACCCTGGTCCAAATATGATTTGGCAATTTGTCCCGTTGATGTCTCATTGGTTACAGCTTGTTTTATCAGTTGACTACATGAAACTACAAAATAAAAGGGTTTTATTTTCATTTCTGAAATAGCTCAGAGACAATTACAATTTTGTATGTGTACAGTCAATCTCTCTATCTATCTATCTCTCTCTCGCTCATACATACACACATTCTCTATTTTTGTCTCTATCATTCTCACACTTCTATATGTACAAGGGGGTGCTGAAAAGTTCCTGGCTTTCGGTAAAAGAAAATACAGGAGGATCAGTTAATTATAATTCCATTCAACATATTCCCCTCTCAGATTCACACACTTATTGCAGTAGTCCTTTAGTTTTTCTAAACCCTATAAAAGAACTCAGAAGGTTGAGCCTCCAACCAGGCCTTTCATGATGCCCTCAATAATACAAATGTGAAATTCTTAGTCCAGTTTCAGTATTTCTTACCATTGACCAACTGAAAACGTTTCGCCAACAAATGTGCCTGGGTTTTCTTACCACTGCCAAAAGCACCGAGAAGGATGACTCGTGGAGTATGTGGTGCCATAGATTGGGGTTTATGACTCAGGAAACAAAGTACTGAAAAAGAAAATTATTCGAAAAACTGAATAACTATAAAGACAACAACAATTTCTTTCTAATATAGACATGAGACAAATAGAAATAAGTACCAAGCATAATATAACTAACACCTGTTAAAGGCAATGCTCCAGCATGACCATAACCCAATAATTGAGACTAGTCAAAGATTAAAAGAAACATAGATAAATAGGTGTTCAATCAATGTTGTGATTGTTTTCCTGCTATATATATATTTATTTTTATTTATTCGCCCTTTTAAAGCCTAGGCAGGCTCATGGGCCCAGTTTCCCGGTTTCTATGGCGTATGTGTCCCCCCCCACCAGCTGGACGATTCTGCTAGCTATGAAACATATGTAGCCTGGATTTTACCTGCTCCATTCCCTAATTTTGGATTATTATTCACATACACAGCAACACCAGCTGCTAATCGTGAACTATAAAACAATTTTTTTCAGCTTATCGAACTTTGATATGGGAAAAATTTACAACCTCCCACATCAATAAACCACTATTGTTCCTCAAAGTTGTTTTTTACACCTATGGACTGCTCAAAGCTCACTAACTTCCCATACCTTGATCCATGGATCTTACCTTTACATATTACTATATTTTTATTTTATTTATGCGCCCTTTTTAAAGCCTATCCAGGCTCATGGGCCCGGTTTCCAGGTTTCTATGGCATATGCCCCCCCCCCCCAGCTGGATGGGATGCCAGTCCATTGCAGCTTTACTCAAGAAACAAGAAGAACGAGTGAGAGAAAGTTGGGGGCGAAAGAGTACAACAGGGGTCGCCCCCCACCCCTGCCGGAGCATTGTGGAGCTTTTAGGTGTTTTCGCTCAATAAACACACACAACACCCAGTCTGGGAAACATATTACTATATATATATATATATATATATATATATAATATATATATGCATATACATATATTTATATGTGGGGGGGGGAACAATGGCCCAGTAGTTAGGGCAGCGGACTCGCGGTCGGAGGATCGTGGTTTCGATTCCCAGACCAGGCGTTGTGTGTGTTTATTGAGCGAAAACACCTAAAAGCTCCACGAGGCTCTGGCAAGGGATGGTGGCGACCCCTGTTGTACTCTTTCGCCCCCAACTTTCTCTCACTCGTTCTTCCTGTTTCTTGAGTAAAGCTCCGATGGACTGGTGTCCCGTCCAGCTGGGGCAGGGAACACATACGCCATAGAAACCAGGAAACCGGGCCCATGAGCCTGGATAGGCTTTAAAAAGGGCGCATAAATAAAATAAAAATATAGTAATATGTAAAGGTAAGATCCATGGATCAAGGTATGGGAAGTTAGTGAGCTTTGAGCAGTCCATAGGTGTAAAAAAACAACTTTGAGGAACAATAGTGGTTTATTGATGTAGAAGGTTGTAAATTCTTCCCATATCAAAGTTCGATAAGCTGAAAAAAATTATTTTATAGTTCACAATGAGCAGCTGGTGTTGCTGTGTATGTGAATAATAATCTAAAATTAGGGAATGGAGCAGATAAAATTCAGGTTACATATGTTTCAGAGGTAGAACCTCAGAAGTAGTAATTATTCAAACGAGAGGTAATCTGCTAACTACTCATTGGGCCAAAGATACTTCAATCAAGTAAAGGTTATGTTATGTTGGCACTCTGTCACTTACGACGTCGAGGGTTCCAGTTGATCCGATCAACGGAACAGCCTGCTCGTGAAATTAACGTACAAGTGGCTGAGCACTCCACAGACACGTGTACCCTTAACGTAGTTCTCGGGGATATTCAGCGTGACACAGTGTGACAAGGCTGACCATTTGAATTACAGACACAACAGAAACAAGAAGAAAGAGTGAAAGAAAGTTTGTGGTGAAAGAGTACAGCAGGGTTCGCCACCATCCCCTGCCAGAGTCTCGTGGAGCTTTAGGTGTTTCCGCTCAATAAACACTCACAAAGCCCAGTCTGGGAATCGAAACCGCAATCCTATGACCGTGAGTCCGCTGCCCTAACCACTGGGCCATTGCACCTCTACCAAATGAAGGTTACATTGTTGTCAAAGGATACCGTGTTAATTCACATGAGATTTGATCAAATAGCCCAACAAGAAGCTAGCAGATTATCCCTTGTTTGGGTAATTATTACTTCTGAGGTTTTGCTAGCTATGAAATAGCTATCCTCGTTTGGGTAATTATTACTTCTGAGGTTTTGCTAGCTATGAAATAGCTATCCTCGTTTGGATAATTACTACTGTGTGTGTGTGTGTGTGTGTGTGTGTGTGTGTGTGTGTGTGTATGTGTGTGTATGTGTGTGTGTGTGTGTGTGTGTGTGTGTGTGTGTGTGTCTGTGTGTGTGTGTGTGTGTGTGTAGTTCAAATTTACAGAAAACAAAAGATGGAAACAGGTGAAGGAACAAGTAGGTGTATTGGTTTAATGCTCGGGAATAATGGAAAAGTCTTTGACGTTTCGAGCCTACACTCTTCAACAGAAAAGATTAAGGGATAAAAAAATGGAGAGAGAAAAAAAATGTGTAGGGATTAGTGGTTCAATGACTAGAAGAAAGAGGCTGAACAAAAGGTATGCAAGTGTGTATGCGTATGTGAGAACAGTGTGTGTAAGTGCGTATGTGTGAATGGGAGTGAGTGCGTGAATATATGTGTGAGCTAGCTGAAAATTATGTGGGCCTGTGTGTATGTGTCTATGTGTATAAGTAACCTAGTGCATACATTATGTGGAGTGCTGTGCATTTCATGTACTGGTGTGTATGTGTGTGTACATATGTGTGGGGTTATCATGTGTGTGCGCAAACGCATAGGCCCGTGTTTGTGTATGTGTACAAGTAACCTAGTGTATGCATTGTGTGGAGTGATGTACATATTGTGTGTGTGTGCATATGGAAATGTATATATATGTGAGTTTGTGTGTGTGTCGACGTTTGTATATGTGTGAGGCTGATGTGTGTGTGTGTATGTGCACATGTATACATGTGCAAACACTTGTGTTTAGCAGCTGACGTGTGCTTTTTCAGGTGGTATGTGCACGTGTGTATGTGTATGTGTGTGTGTCTATGACCCTATGGCATGCATGTGTACAGTGTACGTTTGTGTGCGAGAGTTGTCTGAGTTTATGTGTGTTGTATGTGTATATTAAAAGATTGACCGAACATTCACCTTTTGACAGAATATCTCCTTTAGGTTGGTCAGCATTTATAGTTTTGTAATTCTTTTTGAAGCGTTGGATAAGTCCTGGCAAGGCATATTCATATGCTAGGTATTTCTGGATTATTTCACTTTCAGTACATCCTGGAGCTTCCACCAAGTTGGCCTTAACATCAGCACTCAATGGCCAGTCAAATGTCATATGGTAAATATCTGAAATATTGAAAACACCAGTTTATAATCTCTGATGTAGGGAAAGCTGCCAAATCTTCCTCAAATCTTGTTGAACAATCTAGTTATTACTAGGATACAATAACAGTGACAGGATGGCCATGAATGGAATAACTTTGAGCCTAGGACTGACTTGGAGGGCTAAAAACAACAACCACATGTCACTGAAAGGCAACAAAGGCAACTTCAACCAGCTAAAAACTGCAACCAATTTTCCCTCAAATCACACCTACAGAGTTAACTAGAACAACAGTAGCAACATGTCTACATATTTCATTATCTCTTCCATCAATATATACTATTGATATATAATATTGGTTTCAAATTTTGGCACACTGCCAGCAACTTCAGAGGAGGGTGTTAGTCAATTACATTTACCCCAGTACTCAACAGGTACTTATTTTATCAACAGCAAAAGGATGAAAGGCAAAGTCAATCTCAGCAGAATTTGAACTCGGAACATAAAGACAGACAAAATACTGCTAAGCATTTTGCCTGGCATGCTAATGATTCTGTCAGTTCACCACCTTATATTGATATACAGGGATGCAGATAAATTGAGACCAATTTTAAGCAGTTCACTTAGTGGGTTTAACATTTCATTTTTTGACAAAACCGTGCTTCTTGAAAATCTAATCCTCCTCTTTATTTTTCAGGTAAATAGCGAACTGATTTGACAACAGAAAGTCATGGAACAACAGAATTGTTCCACTATTATTGTTTTGGTGTGCCAGACACACTGCTAATAAAATTGCTAAGTTGACAAAACTTCCAAAAGCAACAGTTCGTCGTGCATATAAATAATTTTAAAAAGTGGGAAAGACTGATAGAAAAGAACACAAGACTCGAAGTGATTCCAAGCGCAATCCAAAGTTACTCGCTGGCCTCAAATACTTGATTGAAGCCAACCCATCCACATCCATGACAACTCTTGCAAAGAAACGCAATGTGTCCCTTTCCACAGTGCTCAGAGCTTTGAACAGGAACCTTGACATGACTAGCTATGTTTGACAACGCCGTCACCTCCTAACAGCCAAAGCCAAAGCAATCAGAGCCAAGTGATGCTCAAAGCTTCTGTCATTCATCAAGCATCAAGGTGCAGAAAAAACTCACACGTTTGTGGACAAGAAGTTCACTGTGGATGCTGAGGTGAATCGCAGATATTCTCAAGTGACTGCATACAACCCCTCTGTGTTTGAGACTAAGAATCCTGCCTCTGTGGTGGTATTTGGAGCCATGGCAAGTGATGGAAGTGTCATGGAACCACACTTCATTGAGTCTGGCTTGAAGATCGGCACAAAGGAGTATCTGGACATCCTGAAGAACTCTCTGTTACCTTGGATGGAGCAGAAGTTTGTGCTTGGCAATGTGGTACTTATCCAGGATTCTGCATAATGCCATGGGTCAAAAGCAACACAGGCCTTCCTTGGTGAGAAGGTGCCATTTTCCATGAGGGCCAACATCTGGCCCAGTAATAGCCCAGATCTCAACCTTCTCGATTGCTTTTTATGGGGTGTACTTCAAGCAAGGACCAATGCTTCACCACACTAGAGTGTCGACAATATAAAGACCTGCATCATACATGTGACACACAAATCAAAAAGGTGGAGGTTGCAACAGCTGCAAAAAAAATTTCATTCTCGAATGGAGGCAATAATCGCCCATATTGAGTGATAAATGTTTTTGTTGTAATAAATGTTATATTAAAATTACATCTTTCTACTGCCATTATTTTAGCATTTATGACCAGTTTAATGCATCGTAGAAATTGTCTCAATCTATCTGCAAGATAATATTGATTAAATTTAAATCTTACCTCCATTCCTTCGATCAATCCTTTTACCAACAGCTCTCTCCACAAGAATACTCTCCAGAGCCACCAAGAAAACTGAAGAACACAGAAATATTCAGAAACTTATTGAATCTAATAGCAATAAGTAAATAGTAATTCTCTTGTTATAGAAGATATAATTACTAGAGTTATTAATTTTATTTCATTAACACTCACCAATAATGTCAAACCAAAGGAATATTGACAAAATATTAATAACAATCTTTCAAATTTTGGCACAATTTTAGGGTCAGAGGACAAGTTGGTTATATCAACCCCAGTACTTGATTGATCCTTTATTTTACCAACCCAGAGAGGATGAGGGGCCAAGTTGACCTCAGCAGTATTTGAAATCAATATTTGCTGTGTGTATGTATCTATGTATGAACTTTTCTTTGGATTTATGTATCTACTGTCTCTCTCTCTCACTTTCTCTCTTTCACTTCGTTTGTGTCCCTCTTCTCTCCTGCTTTTGATTTAACAATGTGTATACGTATCTATATATCTATATATCTACTTCTCTTGCAATGTGATAAACATTTAAAAACACAAAACGAATGCCGTCAGCATTCACTGTCTCTTTCACTCTCTCTCTCTCTCTCTCTCTCTCTTACATCCTCTCTGAAACATTTAAAAACACAAAACGAACACTGTCACCACTCACCGTCTCTTTCACTCTCTCACTTTCACTCTCTCTTACTTCCTCTCTGTCCTCCTCTCTCTCACTTTGCCACTTCTTTGAAGTAAGTGTGATGCACACAACAGGTACATACAAAAATAAAAAGTTAGCGTATTAATATTATTGATAATAATAATAATAATAAAGATCAAGAAACTTACTACAGTGAGTTGGATGAACGCCTTGTTGCTGCATTTTGGCAATAGCTTCTCGGGTGGAAAATACTCCCTCAAAGACCCAGCCATTTGCTTTACACTTGCCTCTTTCTGTTTCTTCCCACAACATACGCAGCCATAAATCTGCAGGAATAGGCTGGAAACATAAGAATAAAGAAAAAATAAAACATTTTTCTATTTCTGTTGAACTTACATAAAACTTGGTAGAACCAAATTGGCTGGGTTGATACAGCAACACCACATCATCCCCACCCAGGTACAGCAGTGATGGTTTGCCCCTGTAACATCTTCTGGCTATTTTCCAACAATCCCTACTGGTTATTGGGTAGCCTTTAGCTACTGCCACACAATTATAAGCATGTGTGTGTGTGTGTGTGAGTGTGTGTGTTTGTGTATGTGTGTGTGTGTGCGTGTATGCATTGTATGTGTATGTGTGTGTATTGTCTGCTGTTCAGTCCCAAATCTATGTGGCACCTTGAGCAAGTGCTTCTACTATAGCCCTGGGCTGACCAAAACCTTATCAGTGGATTTGGTAGACAGAAACTGAAACAAATCCAGCATGTATGTGTGTGTGTGTGTGTGTGTGTGTGTGTGTGTGTGTGTGCATGTATGCACTGTATGTGTGTATGTTTGTGTGTGTGTTCTTTTATTGTTTTATTTGTTTTAGTCATTGGACCGTGACCAAACTAGGGCCCTGCCTTAAAGGGCCTAAAGTTGATCAAATCAACCTTTGTACTTATCTTAGAATTTGGTACTTATTCTATGGGAGCCTTCTCCAAACTGCTTAGCTGACAGAGATGTAAACAAACTAACACCAACTGTCAGGTGGTGAGAGACGACCACAAAGACACATACATACATACATATGTACATATGTGCATGTATAACACATACAGAGTCAAAAGCAAGTGTTTTTAAACACACAAAATCAATAAACATTGATTGGACTCCCATCCACATTGTCATTAGCAACAGATATTGAAACCATATTGATGTATGTTTATCACAAGTGAAGGCACGTGGCTTAGTGGTTAGGGCATTCGGCTCATGATCGTAAAGTCATGAGTTCAATTCCTGGAGATGTGTTGTGTCCTTGAGCAAGACACTTTATCTCACATTGCTCCAGTTCACTCAGCTAGCAAAAATGAGTAGTACCTATATTTCAAAGGGCCAGCCTTGTCACACTCTGTGTCATGATAAGTCTCCCTGAGAACTACATTAAGGGTACACGTGTCTGTGGAGTGCTCAGCCACTTACATGTTAATTTCACGAGCCAGCTGTTCTGTTGATCATATTAGCTGGGACCCTCATTGTTGTAACCGATGTTGTAACCAATGTTACATTGTAACTCCAATGACTAAAACAATTAAAAGGTGTGTGTGTGTGTATGTATGTATGTATGTGTGTGTACCAGTGTGAATTTCTTATATTTTTCCCATAAAGTAACTCAATAGCTGACCTCAACTAATACAATATTTTCTGAGTTTTGGAGACGGCAGTAGACTTACTTTGCTACCTGGTTTCATATTACCATACTGCCACAACTACCACCATCACCACCACCACCACTCTGTTACAAGGATTTCACACCAAATCCCCAATCTAAAAGCAATATGTTAAAGTGCTGCCATCTACTTCACTAACCCACAAGTTGTGGTTTCTTATTCCTTCTCCACCCACAGTCTCAGAAGGGCTATGACACTGGTTCCCAATCAAGGTCCACATAAGATTTTGTAGCTAAAATTTATGTAGAATAAATTGGTTAAACGTCTACAATAACACAAAATATCTTAACAATTTTTTATACAATTCCAAATAATATCTAATTATAAAAATATGAGGACGTTTTTTTTAAACATCGAATGGCTATGAGGGCCCTCATGGGTAAAATAGGAATGAAAAGGGCTCATAGGTAAAAAAGGGTCAGAAACACTGGGTTATGGTTATGTCCCCTTCTGCCCAAAGATATAAAATACAAAACGAAACCCTTACAGTGACTTCACTGAGTTCCCAGAGTAAAGGACAAATTACCTTGTGGTACAATTAAACCTTGAGAGAGGCATTATGCCGTAATTTATAAACAGTATTTAGTTTTTCTTGCTTTTTTTTTTTTTTGTTAAATCATTTCATTGCACTCTTGCAATCTCTTCAGTAACTTGTCTCTCCACTTCCATTTATTTTATTTTGATGTGTGATTTAGCATTGTTTTGAAATTGTCTGGTATGAGCATGTGAGTGCGTGCACGCTCGTATGTGTGCATGCATGTATGTGTTTGTGCTTATATGTAAGTATGTGCGTCCATATGTGTGTTTGTTAAATTTCATTCATATCAGATAAGATAGAGACTTTGGACTTGGTTTTGGTTTCCTTTCTGTTATTACCTTGTGGTATTTGATCCAGGTCTCTGTACTCTGAATTCAAATCCCACTGAGATTGACTTTGCTTTATCGCCCTTATTTTGGCAGGAGGTGGGTTTCAAAAGAGTAATAGCTCTATGGTGGTAATTGTTCCCGTTCTTTCTGTTCTGAGTTCAAATCCTACCACACCCTACTTGGGTGGGTGGGCGCAGGATAGACTTAATCCATCCCCCAGTTTAACATTGCACTCAGTCCTTGGGTGCCATTAGTGGTGGTCATTCCAGGAAGTCCGTGGTTTCAGGATAACTTTAATCTGCACGAAAGGATCACTTTCTGACATAGCAGATAAAAAAAAATGAATTAATTAAATACGATTTATTTGAACTTACATTATTTGCAGCCTGATGTTCACGCGCCTCATTTAATAAATTTGATGAAGTCTTAATCAATAATCTATCCTCACACAGATAGACCAAATCTAGTTTTTCACAGATCATTTTTGCTAAGGTAGTCTTTCCTGAGGCTGGGGGACCAAATATGATGACCTTGATAACTGAAATGACAAAACAGACAGATTAACCCTTTTGTTACCATATTTCTGTTGAAATACACTGCCCTTCATCATCATTGTTTAATGTCCACCTGCCATGCTGGTATGGATTGGAAGGTTTGACGGGAGCCAACCAGGTAGAAGACTACTTCAGGCTACTGTATCTGTTGTGGCAGGGTTTCTATGGCGGGATGTCTTTCCTAACACCAACCATCCCGCAGAGTGGACTGGGTGCTTTTTATGTAGCACAAGCACAGGTGAGATCAGTTTTGGCATGGTTTTTAACTAATTTTGAAAATGATGCAAGATTTAGTAAAATTACTTTATCATTATTATCATGGGATGCTAAAAAGTTCTTGGCTTTAAGGGTATCACAAAAAGCCTGGTTAGAGGCCCAACATTCTAAGTTCTTTTATAGGGCTTAGAAAAATTGAAGAACCACTGCAGTAAGTGTGTGAATCTGAGAGGGGAATATGTTGGATGAAATCATAATTAAATGATCCTCCTGTATTTTCTTTTACTCAAAGCCAGGAACTTTTCAGCACCACTCTGTGTGTGTGTGTGTGTGTGTGTGTGTGTGTATAGGAGAATTTACGAAAAAAACCAACAGATGAAGACAGGTGGTGTAAACAACAAATGGATGTATTAGTTTAACGCTCAGGAATAGACAATGTCTTTAATGTTTCGAGCCTACGCTCTTCAACTGAAAGGAACACAGAAAGAAACAAGGAGAAAAAAAAATTATATATATATATATATATATATATATATATATATATATATATATATATACGAGGGAGTGTTGAAAATTTCTTGGCTTTAAGGTATTGCAAAAGGCTTAGTTGGAGGCCCAACATTCTGAGTTCTTTTACAGGGCTTAGAAAAACTGCAGGACCGCTGCAATAAGTAAGTGAATCTGAGAGGGGAATATATTGAATAAAATCATAATTAACTGATCCTCCTGTATTTTCTTTTACTCAAAGCCAGGAACTTTTCAGCATCCTTTTGTATATGTGTGTGTGCATATATATATATATATTATGGAGATGTATTGGCATAGCAAGTGACCTGATCTGAGATCATGTGCTGGAACGAAAACAATTGCAGCGTGGAAGGTGTTTATAAGCCATTTAAGAAACACAAAAAAAAAACGTTAGATTCACTTCAACATTTAAATTTAATTTGCCAAAATAAATTCCATGTTGCATCTGTCAGATGCAGCATGGAATTTTGTCAGTGAACAGGTCGCAGTCTCAAAGCGACGAATATATTTTGGCAAATTAAATTTAAATGTTCAAGTGAATCTAACGGTTTTTATGTGTTTCCTAAATGGCTTATAAACACCTTCCACGCTGCATTTGTTTTTGTATATATATACATAATTATATACAAAGTTAATTGCAGAATAAAACCGTTAGGTCATCGACTCAAAAAGCCGTAGCCCACCAATGACCACATATAAGAAGTACAACATAGACCACAAAGCCAAATTAGTAAATGGAAGTTAAAATTTTTATACATAAGAATAAAAATCGATTAAAAATACAATAGAATAATATAAATAAATAAACTGCGATTAAAAAGTTGATTAAAAATATTAAGAGACCGGTACAAATACAGTAGAATAAAAAAAAAAATATATATATATATATATATATATATATATAGAAAAAATATAGAGAAAAAAAATAATACATAGGGATACTTAGCACAACAGTTCATTCGCTGAGGCCAATTGCCAACAAAAGAAGTTCAAGATAAATAGTACGAAAGTTCAACTACCTCCCTCATGACAGCAAATTTCGTAGGTAAAATCCAATTTCATAAACAGGAATACTGAAGCACACGGGACAAAACAACAACAGAACATCCAATGTGTGGCAAAGTAAAATCCATATTTCACCATTCCGCAGGTAACATCAGTAAAGTCAAACCATAAACATCATTTACAGTGGATTACAAGTATAGGTGGAATACAAACACAGAACACCTATGGCCATTTTGGGGGTATATCACCATATTTAGGGCACAATAGAGCACAAATTGGTGATAACCCCTTCTTCAGAGTAAAAAAAGACACACAGACATCAACGAAGTCACCAGTCAAAAGAATTGTAATTATGAGAGCAAGCTTAAATAAATAATAAAATGGACTAGACCAAAAAAAAAAGAAAAAAATCTAATTTTTTGTATAACCTTTAGAATAGTCAGGCAGGTTTGGTAACTAAAACTATTAGGTTTCAAATCCAACATAAGCCATGATGAAAAATAAATAAAAAATAAATACTACCATTGTATCTATATTTTTATTATTATTTTTATATCAATATTTTTGTCTTTTTATTTTAATTTTTATTTCTATCATTACCATTACTACCATTATTACCACTACTAATACTATTATTTTTGTTCTTATTTCTATTTTTACATAGTTTTAGGAAGGTGGAGGAAAATTTATGATTGCAAAAAGGGATTACCTTGATAAACTTATTCAAGGTTTTCGGCCCAAAAGACCTAAGAATGGAAAGGGATTCCCTAATGCATAATAAGCACTTGCTAATATTAACCCTAAATTGGGGGGTTCTAGATAAGATTGACCATTCAAGATAGTACTTCTTATTCCTCCTCTTGAGGTCATGCAGGTAAGAGGCGAGTGTTGTGGAATTATAATATTTCTCATTAGAAAAAGAACTCATGTGCGCCCTATACCTGGCTTTAAAATTCACTGAACTTCCAATATAAAACTTATTTTGTTTGTCCTCGTCTCTAACTACGCATTTATATACTACGTTTGTGGACAAACAAAGTCCGCCGAGAGGACATAAAGAAGGGTCCCTACAATTACATAATTTTATAGGGCCACCCTTAAAGTCATTTCCAACATCATTAACCACCCTCAGAAGTTTATTCTTATCAACCATTCCCAGATTTAGGCATAATCCGAGGGAATGAAGAGCCCGTTCCACCATCGTCGTGTGGTTTACAGTTGGTTTTATTAGAAACAGGGTTTCCCTGAGACGGACATTCGCATAGCTTTAACTTATTTATTTTATTTCTATTTAAAGAGGCAATAATGGATGCTAAATTTGGCATTCCAGAGTAGGAGCACTTAATTGTAGACCTGTTACAAATACTGTAGTATTTGTGGTCCCTAGGAAAATTATTTTCTAAGATCCTAAAAAACATTTTTGATAAGTTTCTTACCCTGAGGGAAAATGGGGGGGGGGGGGCGAACCAGATTACTTCTCTTATTCTGGGTCGCGAAACTTTTGTTTTAAATATTCCCATATTAGGATTTTCCCATATCGTAGGCTTATTTAAAGTGTCCATATTTTTATTTATATTTTTGTATTTATTCCTATTTTTATTTATATTTCCATTGTTCCTAGTCCCGTTTCTAAAAGATTGTTTACTACACTAACTACTAAAAAAATTTTTACCTCCACACCGATCGAACGCAATATAGTCGGGTGATAAACCTGCCAACTTATTTTTAAATCTTGTGTTATGTATATATGAAATTCTAGTTTTGAAGCTGCTTGCCTCCAGAGCGTTATTATAAACTGGCACGTGTTGGTTAAAAATTTCTTCGTTCAATGAAAGATTTGATATTCTAATCGAAATGCCCGTAACAATACTATCTATTGTAGACCTAGGATGATTTGATGAGATGTTCAAATATGACATAGATTTATTAGGTTTACGGAAAGGGCAAAACAGACCCGTATCCAGGTACAATGTTACATCCAGGAAATTTATTTTTCTGGAGTTAATATCAAATATATTTCTTGGCTTTAAGGATATTACAAAAGGCCTAATTGGAGGCCCAACCTTCTGAGTTCTTTTACAGGGCTTAGAAAAACTGCAAGACCACTGCAATAAGTGTGTAAATCTGAGAAGGGAATATGTTGAATAAAATCATAATTGACTGATCCTCCTGTATTTTCTATTGCCCAAAAGCCAAGAACTTTTCAGCACCCCCTCATAACTTGGTGCTTAGAACTTAAATTTTCATAGAATTTTGATAGAAGATATTAATTTAAATCACTTGAAAACAGGAAGCATATATCATGGAACTAGGGGTGGTCACGGGTGGGTTGGTATCAAAAGAGCTAAGAGTCAAAAGAAGAGAATAAGAAATGGTTGCATCTACAAGATGCACTGTGATTTATAGGAAGTACTCTGACTACAAACATTTCTGGTCGAAATATGAATAAGATAAACCTATGTACATTTCTATTTAGACACATATGTGAACATTCAAATATTGAAGCACCTTTGCTGCGGTAACTGCCTTGGAAGAGAAAATCGTCTTATAGATGTGTGCAAAACAGACCAAACTGAGCTTTACAAATGCCAGCAATTTTTTTTTTTTTGTTCTTTACATTGATGATGATGGAGAGTATTGTAGTTCGCTTGAAGCATTGTGTATTGTTTGCAAAGAATAAAACGTTTAGAATGGTACAACAATGCACTATAATACAAAAAATGGAATATACACCTGTTGTAATTTGGTTATCTATAGTCTGATGATATTTTGGAATTACAATTCCTTCTTCAGATCTTCTTAGCTGGAGTCTCTGTTGATAGCAGGTATATAGTCCATTTTTTCTTCTATAGTGCATTGTTGTACCATTCTAAACTTTTTATTGATGATGTTAGTTTTTAGTGGGTTAAAAATGATGAATTCCGTGTAACTAATACAATGACTAATCTATCTATCTGTGGCTAGGTTCCAACCCTGGCCACAGCAATAAAGTCCACCTGCTACACTTCTCAGTCCATCATCACAGTCTCGAGGTCATGGATGCATTCCAGCCCAGTGTCTGCGATCAAGTTGCTGATGTAAGTATGACGACGATTTCCTCTTCTTACATCACCATGAAGTAGGTTCCACATGACTAATTTGGATGCTTCCAGTTCAGGGTGGTTGCGTGGGCAGTTTGGAAGCAGACATCAAGATCAGGAAGGCACAAGTATGGACAGCCTGTCACAGACTAAAGAAGGCCTGGAACTTCAAATCACCAAGGCAAATCAAAATCAAGCTGTTCATTGCAGCTATTGAATCAGTTATATGGCAGTGAAACATGGACACCAACAAAGAAATTATCAAACAGACTAGATAGCTGCTACACAAAGATGCAACAAAAATGGCCATAAATGCACACCAGGCAAAATGCTTAGGGTATTTTGTCCATCTTTATGTTCTGAGTTCAACTTTGCCTTTCATCCTTTTGGAGTTGATAAAATAAGTACCAGTTCAACACTGGGGTCGGTGTAATCAACTTACCCCCACCACGAAATTGCTGGCCTCATGCCAAAATTTTATGCCAATATCTATTACTCCCAACTACACTAGTGCTTAGGTATTGGTAGATCATGAGTTCAATTCCCAGATCAGGCAGGATATTGTGTTCTTGAGCAAAACACTTCAGCTCACATTGCTCTGCTGATGAGAAAATAGTAGAATTGTTGGTAGATCAGCAGAAATGCTTGACAGTAATGTCTTCCAGCTCTCTACAATCTGAGTTTAAATCCCACCTGTCAGGAGAAGCCAATGGGAAACACCCCAAGTTTAATCATGTCAGCCAACGCTTCAGTAATGTACTTAATAGTGGAAGGGCAGGGTACAGGCCTGACCAGGGCGAGTAAAGAATGCTGGAGAAGGTCCACATGCACAGGACCTGTCCAAGAGCAGACCACCACTTGATTAGACATATATATACACATACACATATATGCATAAATTGTTTTCAGCCCAGGCCAACTGTGTGGCACCTTAGTCAAATGACTTCTACTGTAATCCCAAGTAGGCAAAACCACTTACAAAGATTTTGTAAGTGGTTTTGGTAGATGGAAACTGAGAGAAACCCATTGTGTGTGTGTGTGTGTGTTGTTGTGGCTTTGCGTAACAGTTGTAAATGAGTACCACCATCATGCAAGCATTATCCTTCATTTCCAGTCATCCAAGAAAATATGTCTATGTCCACCACGGGGAAGTATCACTTTACTTGGAAGCAGGTGAGGGATGGTGACAGGAAAAGCATCCTGGTGTATAAAATCCACCCAAACAAATTCCATTCAACCCATCTCAGCATGGAAAAGTAGACGTTAAATAATAATGAGAGCATATATTAGTTCTTGAGTGAAGAAATGGGGAATAAAAGTGAATATAGTTCATGACTTTCTTTATTTTATTTCAATTTCCTTCATTACATTACAGGCGAAATGGCATCAGGAACGGAGTATTGAGCTCTCTGCCTGAGGATTGTGGATTCAAATCTATTGCAACTGTTTTGTTGTCTCTGAAGAAGACACTTTATTCTACCTAAAATTTGTTATTGTTGCTGATTATCTCAGCTTCCCCTGATGAAGTGGACTTGTGATAAAGTGAGTTCCAGTCCTCACTATTCTATTATTTTGTGAATTTGGGACTGCATTGTCTAAGGTAACCTTCTTCATTTGAAATGATAGGCTGTAATTTAGGGATGATTTGGCTGCTATCTCAGACAGATTGACTCTGTCGTTGTGGGAGAAGTAAGCAGTGATGAATTAGCATCCTGTCTAGGGGAATATTTGTCTCTTATCTTTTGAATACTTGAGAAAACACAATCCAGCAATGAAATAGCTTTGGGATCAGTCAACCTGTTGAAAATAGCAGCCAGATTTCCTTTGAGTGAGCTATGTGCGACTCCTTTTATATGATGATGGCAATGATGATGATGGTGAAGGACAGAAGAAAATAAAAATTTAGTCCCACCTTCTTTCAACCGGAGAAGCAAGATGTCTATAAGAAATTCTATAGGATCCTCTGGTTTTTTCAACAATAATTGTTCGATTAGAAACTGCAAAACAAAAATTATTGAAATTGAAAATAAAATTAATAATTAGTGATTTCAAACTTTGGCACAAGGCCAGCAATTTCGAGGGAGGGAGGGAAGGAGTAAGTCAATTACATCGACCCCAGTATTCAACTGGTACTTATTTTATGAACCCTGAAATGATGAAAGACAAAGTTGACCTCAGTGGAATTTGAACTCAGAATGTAAAGATGAACAAAAGGTCATTAAGTACTTTGCCCGGCATGCTAATAATTCTACTAGCTCACCACCCTAAATTAATTGATAATTATTAATTTCAAATTTTGGGTCAAGGCCAGCAATTTCAAGTTGATTACATCGACCCCAGTGTTTAATAAGTACTTATTTTATCAACCCCCAAATAATTTAAGACAAAGTCAACCTCAGCATAATTTGAACTCAGAACCATCCAGCCAGCATGGAATATGGATGCTAAATGATGATGATATATAGTTTCCTCAGATTCTTATGATGGAGAATATGAGTTTTAAAACTCTTTTACTCGTTTCAGTCATTTGACTGTGGCCATGCTGGAGCACCGCCTTTAGTCAAGCAAATCGACCCCAGGACTTATTCTTTGGAAGCCTAGTACTTATTCTATCGGTCTGTTTTGCTGGACTGCTAAGTTACGGGGACGTAAACACACCAGCATCGGTTGTCAAGCGATGTTGGGGGGACAAACACAGACACACAAATACATGATGATACATACATATATACTATGGGCTTCTTTCAGTTTCCGCCTACCAAATCCGCTCACAAGGCTTTGGTCGGCCCGAGGCTATAGTAGAAGACACTTGCCCAAGGTGCCACGCAGTGGGACTGAACCCAGAACCATGTGGTTGGTAAGCAAGCTACTTACCACACAGCCACTCCTGCGCCTAAAAACGTTATTTTTAAAAACCTCATTAGTTTTTGCATATTTTGCTTTAGATATCACCTTTACTTATCACAGAATGAAAAGGATGAGTTTAAAAGCTTCATAAGGTTTAATGGAGGGGGAGGAAAGATTTTGAAAATTTAAAATTTTGAATTTTCTTTTCTTTTTATTGTTTTGCAGAATCATAATTTCTGTATTTCAAAATGTGGAATAATTAAAAGAAAAATCTTAAAATAGTAAAGAGACACAAAACAGATGCAAGGGATTTTTAAAATTATTTTTTTATTTTTTCTCAGCTCGTATTCTCCATTACTGAAATGGTAGGAATCCAAAGGATTTATATATCATCTTCATCATTTAACATCTATTTTTCATGCTGGCATCGGTAAGATGGTTTGACAAGAACTGACAAGTCAGAAGACTGCATCTAGCTCTGCTGTCTGCTTTGGCGTGATTTCTACAACTGGATGCCCTTCCTAATACCAATCGATTTACAGAGTGTACTGGGTGCTTATGTGGCACCAGCAGCAGTAAATCACCAAGCAACTTGCAGGACAAGACCCCTGAACTATGACAGGAGCATAGTACTGAGGGACAGAAGGGTGTCCTGCATTAGAAAAGAGACATAGCTTCCTGAGAGAGAGAGAGAGAGAGAGAGATGAAGAAATATGGTAAAGATGTGACAGTCTTGGAAAAAAATCTTCAAATTTGTTTAAATCTCCCTACCCCTGTCACCTTGTTTTGTTTTGTTTTTCCACCTTCAGCCATTCTGCAAAATGTCTTTCTATTTTCTATAAGACACAAGAGAAATGTCTAACATTGACTGAAAGTTATTTGTTTAAATATCTTGTCATTAAATAAAAAGATTTCCACAATAAAATAAGTTTGTTGCCCAGACATTTCTAACCACTAAAACTATCCTTAGACAAGTTTCTTTGTCCTTATAATGACTTCTCTCTCTTGTGGAAATGATAATGTTAATATAAATTGTTAAGGCGGCAATGGATGTCTAAATTAGAGACAAACACCTTCCTGAGTTGAAATCTCAACAAAGCAGATTTTGCTTTTCAATATTTTGGTGTCGACCTCCTACTATAGACATGTGGTCTAAGCCAACTTTGCCTTTCATCTTTTCAGAGTCAATAAAATGAGTACCAGTTGATCACTAGGGTTGATGTGTTTGACTTAACCCCTATCCCCAAATTGCTGGCCTTGTGCCAAAATTTGAAACCATTATTATTATTAATCATAATTTGGTATTTTGCCTATCACTGTTCTGCGTTCAAATTCTGCCAAGGTTGACTTTACCTTTCATCCTTTCGGAGTTGATAAATTAAGTACCAGTGAAACACTGGGGTCAATGTAATCGACTACTCCCTTTCCCATAAATATGAGGCCATGTGCTTCCTGTAGAAAGGACTATTAATCATAATTGTACCGAACATAATGCTTAGCAGAATTTCTTCTGGCTGCAAGCTGGCAGAAACGTTAGCACGCCGAGCGAAATGCTTAGCCGTATTTCGTCTGCTGCTACGTTCTGAGTTCAAATTCCACCGAGGTCGACTTTGCCTTTCATCCTTTCAGGGCCGATTAAATAAGTACCAGTTACGCACTGGGGTCGATATAATCGACTTAATCCATTTGTCTGTCCTTGTTTGTCCCCTTTGTGTGTAGCCCCTTGTAGGCAGTAAAGAAATAAGAATTTCTTCTGGCTTAACATTCTCAGCTCAAATTCCACTGCCAAAGTCAACCTTGCCTTTCATCCTTTCGGGGTCGATAAAATAAGTACCATTTGAGTACTGGGGGTAATATAATCAACTAGCACTCTTCCCCAAATGTCAGGCCTTGTGCCTGTAGAGTAGAAAGGACTATTATTATTATTATTATTAATGTTCTGAGTTCAAATTCAGCCGTGGTTGACTTTGCCTTTCCTTCACCCTTTCAGAGTTGATAGAATAAGTACCAGTCGGGGTTGATATAATCAACTTATCCCCTGCACCAGAATTTCAGGACTTGTTCCTACAGTAGAAAGGATTATTATTAGGTTGAGGGAAAAGTTTGTACACAGTGTTAAAATAATGCTTCTTTTATATATTTTTGTGGTGTGTGTTCATTCAGTTCATTATTTTAACACGGCACACAAAGTTTTTCCTCAACCTAGTATTAATGGAAGGGCAGTAAATTGGCAGAATCGTTAGAACTTTGGATAAAATGCCAAGCAGTAATTCTTCTAGTTCTTTATATTCTGAGTTCAAATACTGTTGAGGTCAACTTTCCTTTTATCCATCTGGGGGTTGATAAAATAAGTACACTAATTGACTAACCCCTCCACTCAAAATTACTGGTCTTGTACCAAAAAATTTTAAAGAATTATTATTATTCATTTCTTATATTCTGAGTTCAAATCCTGCCAAGCAGCCTAACTTTCAGGATCTATAAAGTGAAGTAGCAGACAAGTACAGAAGCCCCTCCTAAAATTATTGGCCTCATGCTTAAATTTGAAAAATTATATTTATCACGGAAGGGCAGTGTGACGACCTGACACTATTTTAAAGGAAGGAAACTTGTCAAAAAAGTTGCTTCTCATTTTATCTACCTTGACCTGGGGACTAAAAGAGTAATAACTGCAATCAATTATTTACTTTCATCATACAACTAGAACCCAAGATTAACTCTTAAATAAACACCAAAGTGTTGGCAGCCATTAAATCTTTTTTGTTTCCTTCCAACATGATTTCTTGAACTTGCAGAGAATTTTCACATCAAAGTCGATGGCCATATCCATCACATAACTTTTTCTCGTGATTGTTTACACTCAAGCCCGACCTATAACCAGAAGTATTCCAGCTGCGATAGACCTACAATCAGAAACGTTCCAGTCACGACCATCTTGTTTTTCTTTTTGTTGTATTTTTAGACATTTTCCAATGTTGTTCGTTTTTTTAAGACAGCAAAGTGTGATAAGAGAGAGATATGGTCGCTCCTGAAAATGTAGAAGACATTAACTTAGCTTCAAGTGAGTAGGGTCAATCACTGAGGGGAGCATCAACGTGCTCGCTCAACCCGCTGCTAGAAATAGAAGCCAAATCTCCCTCAATGGCAGTACCATCTTATACAAAAGAACGCAGTGAATATTGTGTAAAGTACTCACTATACTTGAAAAAAAAAGCCAGGATGGTCACCGCTGGAAGGCCCTGTCTCACAGGTCTGAGAGATAAAAGCGATTGGGAGTTAAACGTGTCTGCTACAAAATAAACAAAGCGAGCGAGACGAGCTCTATGTATTCCCTCAAACCACACTAATGAGTGTGGCTATTATTATCTATGAAAGTATTTATCAATGTCTGACAACTCTACTCCACTAACCTTCATCAACTCAAACAGTTGGTGTTCCTCGGCGTAATTCGTAAACTCTGGAGGTAGCGACATCGGTCTCATAGTGGCGTCCATCTTGTTTAGTTTCACCCAACTTGTTGTTATGGAGACCGAATAAACACTGCGAAGGAAAGATAACTCAAAACATTTTTACATAATCGGGCACTCAATTCGTTAAATGCAGGTTTTTGTTTTACTTCAAGCCCTCTTTATAGACAAATAGATCGCCACAATTTAAGATATATTCATTTTAAACCGTTCAGCTTTCTTTCCCCGCCGACACACACACAAAAATTAGTTTGGGCACGAGTTTTTCTTTCTTCCTAAAACGCTAGTGTAAAGCTTAAGATATTTAGTTGAGAATTAATCCATTTATTTGACAGCAAAGAGGTAAGTATAGCACTTTGTCGGTGAATTTTTACCAGTCTACATACAGACATGCCATTATATATATATTATATTATATTATATACACACGCAGAATGTCACATTCTCTACTATATATATAATTTTTTTAATAACGAACCATGTACTTCACACTCTGGAAAATTAATTTCTGTAAAATGTTTGGTTCCTTTCCGAACCAAACTAGGGGATTTTCAGCATATTAGGACGTCAGGGTACTTGATTCCACGCAAAAAATCCTAGTTTTTTTTTTTTTCTGAGTGAAAATCGTTCGGGTGTTACATAAAAAAATTTACCAAAAATATTTGAGGTTTATTTGTTCACTTTTTTGTTTTGTTTTTTTACAACCATCGGAATACCAAGCGCCTCTCATGACAAAAGGTCATGGTTCGGACTTATAAACAGTTTTGAGTAAGAACCGGAAAGAGAGGTATAAACACCCAATGCGCATGTCACATCTCGCTGTTTTTAATTATGTGCAGATAATGCCACGTTTCTAGATTCGCTTTCTTAATTTTTCTCCGCTATGCAACTACTCTAACACATACCGGAAACGTCAAAGTGACATCAAAAAATAACCTGAAAATTAAAGGCTATACAAGATGACAATACTATTCTGACGATCTTTTGGTACTAGATGCCATAACTTCCGGTCGTTGTGCGCACACATACTGATTACATTATCGTACAGTGTGTTTATGTTTTTAAATGACTTGAAAATATGAAAAGACAACATTAAATAGAATTTTAAAAAATGAATGGCCCACTAAACTCGAACCTTCTCCCCTCAGATTCATACAGTTCTCAAACTTTAAACACACTATACGATAATGTAATCAGTATGCGTGCGCACAACGACCGGAAGTTATGGGATCTAGTACCGAAAGATTGTCACTATTCTTATATATAGGGCTTTCCTATAAGTAGGTTATCTCCCTTGGCTAGGCGGCGCTCCATGTAGACAATTAAACTTCCGCAGACTACCCACGCTATTGTTATTGGTTTACGTCTTATCATGGTACTTATCGAAGTACTTACTGTGCCTGAGTTAAAGAAATATTTAAGATTATATGGACAGTATGTTACTGGAAGAAAGGCTGGGTGCCCAATATCCTGTCAGGACAGTAATAGGAGCGTATATGTGTTTACAAGGGTATAAAAATGATGAACTATAAACAAATATATTGTTTTATAGAACTTTTTAACTGATATACATTTATTAAGAAGTTGCTTCTGGAGTTCACAGGACTGTTTCCCAGCACCAATGTATTGCTAAAAACCATAAAAAAAGAAGCAGGAAAAGTGTACCATTGAGACATCATCCTCGTTTAACGTCCGTTTTCCATGCTAGCATGGGTTGGATGATTTGACTGAGGACTGGCGAACCAGATGGCTACATCAGAATCCAATCTGATCTGACAGAGTTTCTACAGCTGGATGCTCTTCCTAACGCTAACCAGTCTGAGAGTGTAGTGGATGCTTTTTATGTGCCACCAGCACATACAATATATGTTTAACAAGTCATATGATGGTCAGTATGCAGTTTTGCTGCAATTTTCTTGTTTCGAATATTAAAAAAAAGTTTTTTTGTTTTTTTTAAATATCTAAATATATTATTTGATTTGAATTGTGTAATTTTTTTGTATCTAACAAAATTAAACAGCATTTTAAATATTCAGAAATCTTGAAAACCTATACAACCATTACAAAATGAATGTGTGTGTGTTTTTGCATCAGTGATATTAATCTATTCTTTACATTGAGTTCAAAACCTGCCATGGTCAATTTTGCCTTTCATCCTCTTGGGGTTGATAAAAAAAATACCAGTCAAGTACTGGGATTGATGATAGCGAATTACCTATCATACATTCGGAGTTGATAAAAAAATAAGTATCAGTTGAGCACAGGGGTCAATGTAATTGACTCACTCCTTCCTTCAAACTTGCTGGCCTTGTGGCAAAATTTGAAACCATTATCATGATGATGATGATGGTGAAAAGCCAAATCAGTAGAATGGCTCCTCACAATTCATCATCATCTTCATCGTTTAACGTCCGCTTTCCATGCTAGCATGGGTTGGTCAATTTGACTGAGGACTGGTGAACCAGATGGCTGCACCACGTTCCAATCTGATCTGGCAGTTTCTACAGCTGGATGCCCTTGCTAACGCCAACCACTCCGAGAGTGTAGTGGGTGTTTTTACGTGCCACCGGCACAAGGGCCAGTCAAGCGGTACTGACAACAGCCACATTCAAATGGTGTTTCTTACGTGCCACCTGCACAGGAGCCAGTCCAGTGGCACTGGCAACGACCTCACTCAAATGTTTTTTCACGTGCCTATAACCTTGTGTTCCAGGTTCAAATTGTCCTAAGGTTAAAACTTCTCTGCCCACTACAATACAATGATTCTCATTATCAGGAAACTAAATGGCATGCTCTGTTGGATGTGTCGCTAAGAGAATGCATAAGTAATAATGCTGAAAGGAGTTGAGAGAGAAAAAAACTAAGTATAAGATAATATCTACGCCCACCTAAACATGGATGTGATGTACATTATTTACATTATTTATATTTGATGGATATTTGTCCTCATCTTGTTTGTTGTTAACAAAGTTTTGGCTGATATACCCTCCAGCCTTCATCAGGTCTCTTGGAGAAATTTTGAACCTGGGTTCTCATTCCTAAGGTATTTTTTTATGTTATTTAGGTCACTGCCTGGAATTGAACTCGGAATCTTTTTTTTGGGGGGAGGGTCATCTTTTTGTTTTAATCAATAGACTACAGCCACACTAGGATACTGCCTTGAGGGATTTTAATCAAATGAATTGACCCCAGAACTCATTTTTTTTTAAAGCCTGGTACTTATTCTATCAGTCTCTTTTTGCCAAACCATTAAATTACAGGGACGTAAACACACAATCGCTGGTTGGCAAGCAGTGGACAGAGGACTAATACACACACATATATGATAGACTTCTTTCAGTTTCATCTACAAATTCCACTCACATGGTTTTGGTCAGCCCAAGGCTAAAGAAGACACTTACTCAAGGTGCAGTGCAGTGGGGGTGAACTCAGAACCTCATGGTTGGTAAGGAAGCTTCTTCCCACACAACTAGACAAGGGGCACAAACAAACTGATACCACTTGTCAAACGGTTGGGGTAGACACAAAAAGGACCACATACACACACACACACGTGTGCAATCATCAGATAAAATAAAGAGAGTAGATCTACATAAGTACAATGTACAACTTCAGAAACCAAGTTTAAACATAAAAGATTTCAATTTTATTGGGATTCAGGTTTTACCTAGTTTTGCTTTTACAATGACTGCAGTTTAATAGAGAGAGAGAGAAAAAAAAAAAACATTTTTAAAAATCTGATTCGTCTTTCCAAAGAAAATGAAAAAAAAAAAAAAAAAACCCAAAAGCCTTCAGTCTGTATATCTTTTGCTCTGTTTGCCTGTTTTTCAACTTTCATATTTTCATACAATTTCCAGACTGTTTTTAAATTTATTTTAATTTAGATTTCTTTTTTGTTATTCCATATCTTTTTTTTTTTCAAAATTGAAGCCAAAGTTTCAAGTCTTGAGTCATTTCAAACTAAATTTTCTCAAGTGATCCTGTCTTTTTTTTTTTTTTTTCCTTTTCTCTTATATTTTTACATTCTTGGAAATTCCTCAACCAAACTGGAAGGTAAAACCAGAGAAACCTTGGTTTCCCATTGGTGAGCGGAACGAACAGTTCTGGTTACCAAAAAATGTTGCAAATATCTGAGTAGGATCTATTTGATCTGAAAAAAAAGAAAGAAAAAAAAAGTACTCACAAAGACATACACCCACCACACATTTAAATAGGTAGATAGATAGATAGATAGATAGATAGAGAGACAGACAGATGGATAGATAGATAGATAGCAGATGATAGAGAGATAGCAGATGATAGACAGACAGAAGATAGATAAATAGATAGATAGATAGATACACAGACGGATAAACGACAGTCACGCAGATGGATAGATGACTGATACACAGACAGATAGATGATAGATAGACTGATAGAGAGACAGACAGACAGAAGATAGATAGATAGATATATAGATAGATAGATAGATGACAGATACAGACGGATAAACGACTGATACACAGACAGGATAGATGATAGATAAGATACATAGACAAATGAGACATGATGGATAAGATACATAGACAAATAGATAAGACACATTGATGGACAGATAGATACATAGACAGACAGATGGATAGATAGATATATAGACAGAAGGATAGATAGATGTATAGACTGAAGGATAGATAGATATATATAGACAGAAGGATAGATAGATACATAAACAAACAGATAAGTAGATATACATACATATATTTATACTGCAAACTGACTGCTGGTATTTTACAAGTTCATCAAAGTACTAGATCAATCCCAAAAGGATGAAAGGCAAAGTCGACCTTGGTAGAATTTGAGCTCAGAACAAAGACAAAATGCTTAGCATTTTACCCAGTATGCTAACAATTCTTACAGCTTGCCAACTTAAGTCTTGATGATATTGATAAAACAGAAATAGTCAGCTCATTTGAAAACTAGTCCCTCCCTATATCTATCTACCTACCTTTCATCATTTAATGTCCATTTTCCCTGCTGGCATGAGTGGCATGGTTTGACAGGAGCATGCAAGTCAACAGACTACACCTGGCTCTATTACCTGCTTTGATCTCAGTATATATTTTTGTTCGCATACACATCACTAAATATTTCATCTATTTTAGCTTTTCGAGTTTTCGTATATTTACTCCCTCCCAAAAATGAGCAATTATCTCCCCTGTCGCGAATAATCACATTACCTCCCCTTATATTTTCTACCTGCTGATTCATTTCATTCACAAACCCCAATACGCATATATATATATATATATATATATATATATATATATATATATATATGACAGGCTTCTTTCGGTTTCCATCTACTAAATTCACTCATGAGGCTATAGTAGTAAACACTTGTCCAAGGTGCCATGCAATGGGACTGAACCCAGAACCATGTGGTTAGGAAGCAAAAGTCTAACCATACAGCCATGTCTATATTTTATATATATATATAATCAGGTCAACTGCTTTAAAAAAGTTGTATGATAGGGAGAAAGAAAGAAAGAAATGCTATGTTCACAGTTAGTTACCCATTAGCTACCCATTTTAAACATCATGCGTTGTTTGATGAAGGTTGAATAATTAACTTGTTTAACTATCAAGCAGACATCTTTTAGGGGTTAGTCAACAGCAATCCCTCAAGTCAAAAAGTTACTGACTCAATGTCATAAGTTCAAACAAGAACTACTTACCAAAACCAATATCATTATCATCCATGTCAAAACCATTATCATATCGACATCTTTTCTTGCTATCAGAGAGAACATTGAAAGCTTCACCAACTTCCTTGAATTTAGCCTCTTCTGATTTTTGAACTTCAGGGTTATCATGTGAATGGCGATCTGAAATAGATAACATTCCAAGGTCAAGAGAGAAGAAATATTCTGAACCATTTTACAAGCATTTTATGTCCAAGGCCACCAGTATTCACAAATATTATATTATACAAAGGATCTTCAAGTCCTATTACAAACCAAGGGGAAAATACCCACAGACAAAGAATGGTAGGATATAAAGGTTAGAATTGATTTCTGGCAATAGATGCCAGATAAGTTCATAAAAGTAGCATGGGAAAATCTGAAAGGCAGACCCTGGGTACTGGTGTGGATTGAAGTATGGTGCCAGTCAGTAAGAGCTAGGATAGAATGTAGTACGGACATCAACACTTTTGTACCATAAACAAAACAAAAATATTTCAACTGGTATTTTAATTGCTGACAATTAAGCAACTATGGTAATATAAATGTGGACATGATTGTGAAAACAAACAGGATGGATATTTAGATGACAAAAAAATTTTAATTAAAAGGTTAAATAATCAGTACACAAAAAAGTTGCTGATCACACTATTTGTAAGTCTAGGTTATAACGAATCCATGGGTTGAGATTAAATTGAACCAGAGGAGTTGATACCCAGTGATAGACTGGGTCAGAATAGTGGCACTAACCGCTATGCTATATCTAACCATTCCAAAGGGAAGTGGAGAAGTGATGCAACCCTCTTCAGTTCCAATGCAATCAAAGACAGCTGTTCATAAAAAGAATTTAATTACTGTTGGGAGAAAGATGAAAGTCTGTAAGGATCAGTTTCCAATCATTGTGGTAGTGTTGATAATGAGTTCACGAATATTAGCAAACATCCATTAGCAATCAAATTGGGTTGGCATAGAAAAAAAAAAAAAAAATTACCCTACAAGAAATCAATCCATTTTATTTCAAAATCAAAAAAGTTAGAGATAGATCCTTACCAGGATGGTGTATCAAGGCCCGTTTCTTGTATGCTTTCTTAATTTCTTCATCGGTTGCAGTTTTATTGACACCAAGAATTTTGTAGTAATCCTTCCGTTTACTTTTCTTTAGAGTTAGTTTGGCATCAGCCAATAATTGTTTGTTTTCTGAAGAGAAACACAGAAAGTAACATGAGGTTACATCATAAAAAAAAAACTGATATCAATATTGTAATAAAGGTTAACATTCATTTTTCTCTTAAAGTGTGACCAATTGATCTCTCTACCAATGTTTACACAAAACAATTGGGCTACTTTTCTTAACATAGTTAGCAAAATGAGCACTGAACACTCAACAAGATAGTGCTTTATACACAAGAGATGATGGATGGTAAACAATATGAATCTAACAAGATTTGAACTCAGAACAAAATTATCAGAAAAGTTTGGTACTAGTGTCTTTAACCTTTTAGTTACTATATTGCTAACCAAAATGCAGCCTTTATATGTTTCAGCTAAATTCTAAAATAATTATGAATTGAAACTGGTTTCATAAAACTTTTTTTTTTTATTAATCAACATATGTGACACAATTTAACAAAATATTCTTAACCAAACCTATTTCATAACCTTGTCTTGAAGTAAATCTAATTACAGGTAAGTACAAATAAATTCAACAAAATATAAAATCATTAAAATTTTGTTTAAACATCAGCATAGAAAATGAGTTACTAGCTAATATTCAATGAGTATACAACAAAATTTTATAATAGAAAAATTATGCAAATAACTGGATTATCTATCTATCTTGAACTTAATGCTCCTAAGTGCAGGTGTACCATAAACTATAAAAATAAAACTGAAGAAAACACTGGAATGTCTTTGAAAGAAACTAGGAAATGACATACATCCCATCAACTAAATGCATAAATACAAGAAACATATGATTCAGAGTTCAAATTGCGACACACTTTACAGGTAAATTAAAATTACGAAGTAACTAAGAAATAAAAGCCAGCTAAATTTGAAAAAATATATCTATAAATCAAGTTTACACACACACAATATTCCTAAAAATGCTTGAATTTCTAATTTTCTTTCAAGCATGTGGGAAGCCTCAAACAATTTTTCTCTTGTTTCTGTTCTGCATAACAATTCATTTCTGCAGTAATCAGCCTCGTTTCCTTGGAATCACTGTAGATAGGTTTAATATCTTACTAAAAATAACTATGAAAAACGATTTTAAGCACTTACTATATTCAAGTACAAAGTTTTTTTTTTTTTTGTTTTTTTTAATTGCTATCAGAAGTGTTGTCAGAATCGTTTCTTTTTCAGAAACAATATCTGATTCATAGTCACAAACATGATCTTAATGTTTGCCATTATGTTTTGCTAGGTTTTTCTAGGTCTTCTTTATAAAATATTTCAACTTCAACTCATTGCCTGACAACATGAGACTGGTATCCAGTTTTCATCCATAGTGAAACATTTCAGAAAATCAAAGACGAAAAAAAAAAAAAAATTTCCAAAACTTAGCAGTGCTCAAATATCATGTAAAATAATGTCAGACTGTGTACCTAAATTGTTTACATAGTGAAATCACATGTTTTCACAAATGTACTAACAAGGTTTGCACTGAAATTCTCTTTAAAATATGAATAGGTCATTTCAGACAGGTACAGGTGGTTTGGTAATGGAATGGTTAAACTTGCTAATAGCTCCCTCAAGTTTAAGAAATCTCTCCATAAACAAGAATTAAGATTATCTTACCTTTACTTTTATCCAACTTGTAAATCTGTTCATAATCTCGAACAGCTTCTTCATATTTTTCTAAATCTGTGTAGCTGTTAGAAATATAGGGAACAGTGGAATCATTTCATGTTAATAATTCAAAACTATTTGACAAAAATATCTTCAGTAAAAAGAAATAATTTCTTATGTTGGCACAAGGCCATATATAAGGGGTTAGAACAGGGCAACTGATTATATCAACTCCAGTACTTCACTGACACTTTATTTTATCAATTCCACAAGAATGAAAGATAAAGGAACTAAATACCCTTGACATTTTAATAATAATGTCTGATATCTACAAGGGTGAAGTGTGAAGCAACTTTACAGAGGCAGCTTACAGTGCAAGAAAATAAAAGTAAACACTATATGAAGTTTCACAATGTCCCTAGGACAAGCACCTAGAGGCAAATCAAGGAACATCACAGATTCTGGATTAGCCCGATTACCAAGGTTGTCATCTCTCAACTAACATTCTATGCTCTCCAGATATTAGTTGAGAGTAGGGCCATGCTTACCACTTTCACCTACCTTTTGATAAACCTAGTGAAACACCTCCCTCACTCCACAAGACAGGCTTCTTTCAGTTTCTGTCAACCAAATCCACTCATAAGACTTTGGCCGGCATGAGGTTATGGTAGAAGACACTTGCTCAAGGTGCCACAGTGGGACTGAATTGGAACAATGCAGTTAGGAAGTAATGTTGTAAGTTAGGTGTGTGAGGTTGGATGTGGTCAATCTTCAATAGAAAACAGGTAGAATATTTAGGGCAGATGTGGCTGGATTAGATGCAAAAGGGTTAATCAACATGGCTGAGATTAACACCATCCTAACAAAACATGATGTAACTCCACACTTCTGTGTGAATAAAGATGCATTTAACATCCAGAATGACATCTGTAGAACTATCTGGGATTACGAATATGAAGAGAACTGAAAGTAATGTCAAACAATAGAGATACCCTTACCTTTTTGCTCTTCTTAAGTAGGCCTTTATATAATAATCATCTAACTCAATTGCTTTTGTACAGTCTTCGACTGATTCCTCTAATTTCTTCAACTAGAAAAAAAGAAGAAAAAAAATTACTTTAACACAAGACCAGTATTTCATAAAAATAAAATACATAGACAATAAATTTATTTATTTTAGAATTAACTGAAGGAGAGAAAATTTAAACTCTCCAGCCTCTCTCCTAATAAGTACTTCAATTAAAACATAAGTTGGCGGAGTTCTGATTCAAGTACGTACTAAAACCCCTTGTAAATTTTTATTTTTATGAATTTTCACAAATTTTTTTCAATTCCGTCTTCTGCATAATGGAATTAATATAATATGATTATAAAAAAATTATCAATTTGTTTCTTTACAAATGCAAGCAGCTACAGTTACTAAGCTTTTAAAAATAATCCAAATGCTGCAGTTATTCATTCTAACAACTCTAACTATAATAGAAAATAATTTCTCTGGCAGACTAGTATTGGTCTGAAATACAGTCTTAATGAATGATACTACTTCCTATCTCTTCACATATAGCAATTACAAAAAAAAAAAAAAAAAAAAAAAAACACACCATCAATAACTGGAATAGAAAAAATAAATCATAAAAAATAAAATTAAATTAAAACACATACCTTTGCAGAAACTGTAGCTCGATTAAAATACAACTTTGAGTTTGTGTATTTATTGTGAGGGTCAATTAAAAGAGCTTCTGTGTAGACTTTGTAAGCATCTTCTAAGTTGCCCATACGGAAAGCTTGATTACCTTCCTCCTTTTTACTCATCATCAACTTGGCTTTCTGCAATAAAAGATATTTATAAATGATATATAGTTGGGTTACATTGATGAATTACTGCTGTGCAGGGGTGGCCATAGGCGCAGGAGTGGCTATGTGGTAAGTAGCTTGCTTACCAACCACATGGTTCCGGGTTCAGTCTCACTGCGTGGCACCTTGGGCGAGTGTCTTCTAATATAGCCTCGGGCCGACCAAAGCCTTGTGAGTGGATTTGGTAGACGGAAACTGAAAAGAAGCCCGTCGTGTATATATATGTACATATATATATATATATATATATATATATGTATGTATGTGTGTGTGTGTGTGTGTATGTTTGTGTCCCCCCAACATCACTTGACAACCAATGCTGGTGTGTTTACGTCCCCGTAACTTAGCGGTTTGGCAAAAGAGACCGATAGAATAAGTCCTGTGGTCGATTTGCTCGACTAGAGGTGGTGCTCCAGCATGGCCTCAGTCAAATGACTGAAACAAGTAAAAAGAGTTCAGTACCGCCTGACTGGCTCCTGTGGGATTTTCGAGCGAGATCGTTGCCAGTGCCCCTGGACTGGCTTGTGCGGGTGGCACATAAAAGACACCATTTCGAGCGTGGCCGTTTTCGTGCGGGTGACACGTAAAAGCACCCACTACACTCTCTGAGTGGTTGGCGTTAGGAAGGGCATCCAGCTGTAGAAACTCTGCCAAATCAGACTGGAGCCTGGTGTTGCCATCCGGTTTCACCAGTCCTCAGTCAAATCGTCCAACCCATGCTAGCATGGAAAGCGGACGTTAAACGATGATGATGATGATGATGATACAGAGAATGGTGCAGCAGCTTAAACACACACATCCTAGATCAAAGCTGGGTTGAGTGAGAAAGAATCACTCACAAATACCAACCCACATTGCTACAACTGTCTCTGATTCCTTCCAAAACCTGCCTATGAGACTATCCTTTCCTCAAACTTCCTTAACGGAGTTTCCATCCCAGAGTCCCTGTAAAACATTTCACCTTGTCCTTCCTTCCCAGAATTCCAACACTCTGAAGTCCCACTTAAGCCCCAACCTGCCCATGTTTGTGCTAAACTGCATCATTGCTAACACATCACAGTCATCATCCGTCCTCCCTATAAAACTGAGAATTCTTATTCTTCCCTACTCCATGGAATAGGCTAGAATTGTCACTCAGAAAGTCAAACAATAAAAAGAATTAATTTTTTTAGAGAAACGATAAAATATATAAAACAAAAAATGGACTATATACCTGTTGTAACTTGGTTATCAATAGTCCGATGATATTTCGGAATTAGAATTCCTTCTTCAGATCTTATTTGCTGGAGTCTCTGCTATAAACTTTATCGGACTATAGATAACCAAGTTACAACAGGTATATAGTCCATTTTTTGTTCTATAGTGCATTGTTATACCATTCTAAACTTTTTATTCTTTACAAACAATACACAATGCTTCAAGCGAACTACAATACTCTCTTAAAATATATAAAATCAAAATGAAAAGAAAAAAACTTGCCTTATAAAGTTCTTTAGACTTTTGATGATCTGGAACCAACTTTAAGACTTGTTGGAAGTGCTGGAATGCTTTTTCAGTGAAATCTTGGTAACAGAGACACATGCCACGTACAAAAAGTGCATCTGCGTTCATATTGTCTCTTTGTAAGACATCACTGTAAAATACGGTTGGGAATTGTTAATGTGTTGAAATGAAAACAAATCTATGAATTGTTACAATTTAAAAGACTGGGATTGAAAATATTTTACACTAACAGACAAGGATGAAACTCATGGACACACATGCACACATATGACATTCGGTTTTGTGCAGATTTCAACCAACTCATGGGGTGATGTGCATGATGAAAGAGTTTTAAGAAAAATGTAATACAGCCAGTAGAGTTTCTCTCTCACACAAAAAATAGAAATAAAATTACTTTGCCAATTCATGAGACTCTTGGAGACGGCCCAACATAGCGAGAGCCTCAGCTTTCTTGATCTTAAATTTCAAACAGTTAGGAGATAAATTTAAGCATCTGTCAATATAAAATACTGCCTGAAAAACAGAAGAAAAAAGAAAATTTTATTACATCTTGGTTCAATAAAAGCTTTATTGACTGGCATTATAATAAATCTAATGTCAAACAATAGACAAATCTCTTTCAATGATAGCAATTGTCTAAGGTCATTAATTTAATAAGGTGCTGCTAACCAATTAAAATTACATGTGACAGTAAGATAAAGCTGTGAAAATAATTTTCTGTAACAATGCTTTATACAAATACAAAAACTAAAAAGGTTATTAATGAAGCCTTTTTCAAACTTCAGTAGTCATTAGGGCGTATCCCAGAGCAAGGAACAAAATTCTGTTTTAGCTCAGTACAGTTCTAAGGACAACAATTTCCTCTTCATAGCTGAGTGATCAGCTGGAAGATTGTCATACTTATTACTTGTGGAAGTGTCAATTCATTTGGAGCAGATGATTTGCTACAACACACATACACACACACGCGCAATCCTATCAGTGGATTTTCCACTAAGGGCACAAGGCTTGAAATTTGGGAGAAGGGAACTAGTTGATTACATTGAGCCCAGTGTTTCACTGACCGGTAATTTATCAACCCCAGAGAGATGAAAAGCAAAGTCAGCCTCAGCAGAATTCTGGATTCAGAACCTAGCAATGGGTGAAATAGCACTAAGCATTTCATCCAGCGTACTAATAGTTCTGCCAGTTCTGCTACGACTTGCAGGGGAAGTAATTAATTTTTTTTTTTTTTTTTTAAAGGAGTAAATTATTTGTAGATTAAGATGATATATATATTCATGAACTTAATATTTATATTGTCCAAAATTGGTTATTTGATTTAATCAAGGCACAGTTGATATTTTTCAATAATATGTAGTCTGTTTATTGTACAGCAGTTCCACTGCATTGGTATACAGGGAAAATTTTGAAGTTTGGTTTGGAGATTCCCTTCACTTTTCTCTATGCATTCACTTAATGCTATTTATTTATATCTTGGGAAATAGAGTTCTTCTCTATGCAGTGCTATTCTCCATCTGAGCAACATACTTGTTTACTGTATATAGTTGTGTCCACATCCTGCACAAGTTATGGTGTAGATTAAGTTTTTGGATGCACACATAAACAGTCTTAATTTTGAATCTTTGTCTTTGTTTAAAATATAATTCTGAACCTTTCAATAGGTTGGGACATGTTCACAGTTAAGTTGCCTGCATTTTTAAACTCCTGATTCTGTTGTTGTTGGATATAATTTTGCATCTATCAGTATTCTCTTTAGTGATTTTGGTTGGTAGCCTTTGGAGTTTATTGATGTTGATAGTAAAAGCATTTCTGCTGTGAAGTCAACCAGTATAAAAGGATATGCAATTTACAATGTAAGCATTCTGTTTAAATACTATTATTATCAAATACCTTTTGCTTTTTGTTCAACAAAAATGAATAAAACACACACACACATACAGGGGTGAGTGGACAAAGGGGGGGGAAGCAGCACTCAACACATTGTGTAGGAGTTACATATATTATTTAAAACAGTTTGATTTGGTCCCATGCAACAAAAGTTTCGTAGGCACTTTTTACAGAAACCTAGTTGATCAGGCTCAGTTAGGTCCATTAGAAGAACTATATTATTTCAGAAGCAAAAAATTTTGTATTTTAGTAGTTTATATTAACATTTTGAAAATGATAGTATTTATATATAAGCCTAATTGATTATTTATTATTTTAATCTTCACATTAAATAATCCATACTAAAGCTTAACTGCAAAAACTCAGTGACTATATGCCTACCAGTTGTACCAAACTATTATAATCACTATCATAGAAAACTGTATTATCTATCATAATGATCTAAACTGTTTGTCACACATCAGTTAACTTCAACAATATTCTGTCATTTCACCCTGAATATGGTGATGAACGGGGGGAAAATGGATAACATCTGGTTTGCACACATATATGTTCCCCTAATATATAGGGGTAACAAAATACTATATACACAGATACTGTATTTAATGATTGTTCAGAGAATCTTACTTTTGAAAATTTAAATATGGCAGCTGCATTGCAGCCTTGAAAAGTAGCAAAAACTGCTACTTGTAGCCCAATCTCATAATAACCAAACACAAACACAAGATATTCAGAATACACTGAATGCCACTATAGAATACGATAGATTGGGATTATTTTTTACCCTACTAGCTAATCACACACACACACACACACACACAAAGGAATGAAACATTTCTTAAAAGGGCTCTACATGTAGACTGAAGAAAATAAATACTTATCTGTAATAAAAGCATTTTATATATATTTTATTATATATAGTTTTTAAAATGACTACATTGGTTTCTACCATTTAATTTACAAAATAAGTATTTCTTTATACACAACTTTTGGGAAACAAATGGGCAGTGAATACCAATAGATAATATGATTGGTTATAATTGCTTATCCCTCACCATCTCCACCATATGTTGGGTCATTCCATAAATAATGCGGTTTTTTTCAATTGCATGAACTAAAAGTTGGAGTGCAGTTTGATTTTGACAGTTATTTTTTCAAAGCTATAATGGAAGTGACAAAGGAGCATATTTGGAATATTTTACTTTGAGTTCAATAAAGGCAACAATGCAACAGAAGGTGTGAGGAATATTAATGCAGGATATGGGGATTGGACAATAAGCATAAGCCAGTGTCAATGGTGGTTCCAGAAATTCTGAGCCAGAAACTACAGCCTAGAAGACAAGTCTCGTCCTGGAAGATTAGTAGAGCTTGACAAGGATGTCCTGCAAAACCTGGTGGAACAAAATCCTATCATAACTGTTGAGGAACTAGCAGAGAAGCTTGGATTTGGTCATTCAACCATTCATCGATACCTGCATGCCATCGGCAAAGTCAGCAAATTGAGTCAATGGATTCCTCACAAACTTTCCAAGTCTAATCACATGCAGAGAGTGAATGTGTGCTCTTCTTTGCTGTCACATCTCAGGAATGAACCCTTTTTTTTTTGGGACCAAATAGTAACTGGTGACGAAAAATGGGTTCTCTATAAAAATGTCAAGTGCCAGTATTTAAGCCAGTATGTGATATTGTTGAACCAACAAAAAATGAGGTGAGACACATTTAACCCTGAAGTCTTCAGCTTACTCTGTCAAATATAACACTTATTCACAATGTTTTGAATTAATAACCTATTATCTTGTAACTTCAAGATTTCAATTATGTGATTGTTTATTTTTACATTGACATTGTATGGTAGATGTGGGAGGCTAGATCCAACCAGTTTGAACATAAAATAAGTAGATTATTTTGGCCGGATGTGGCCAGCTTAAATGCTACAGGGTTAATATAAACTGGTGAAATATATAACTGATATACAGAGCAGAAACAAACATGGAACAATAACTAATGACAGTTTTGGTAAAATAGAGACTGGGGAATAATGGAAATAAAACTTGTAACTATAGAAGGATCTGAAATATATTTTCATTAAAACTGTAGGGAAGATAATTTGGAAATTTTAATCTAGAAAGGTGAGGTAGTAAACTATAACAATATAGCTATGTTCCCAAGCTTGGGTTAAGTTCATGCACTGTGGTGATGTGTAAACACTGATTTCTTCAGTGACTGTTGACATGGTGACAAGAAGCAGATAATATTAGGAAATAAACACTAAAATATTATGTACTCCCAAAAAATATAGTTCATATCAGTCACAAAGTAATGTAATAGAAACAAACTACGGACATACTAGAAATAAATACATGCAAAATAATGTAGCAATATGTGAAATAATAATAAAGCAACATACATGAAATAATTATATGTATATATATATATATATGGGAAGTAATAATGAATTTAATATGAAAATGTGGCTAGAGTATTAAAAGGAGGTTATCTATAACTAATATTACAGACATGCATGCTTTGGTATGTGTGTAGGGAGTGTGCAACCAAACGGGAAAGAGGTGAAATCCTACTCTGTACATTAGGTATTGCCGACCTGTATTTATAGCATAGATCATGTGAGATTTCAGTTGGTCAACAACAACAATATATAACACTACACACGTTTTACTAAATATACCCAAAAATCTCTGCTCTTTTAAAAATTAAGTCATTGAAACAGAGGGGATGGACTGAAGTACATATGTGTACATACATACATACATATATATATATATATAGATATATATATATATGTGTGTGTGTGTGTGTGTGCATATGTACGTATACATATGTATGAATATATATGCATATATTCTTGTTTCAGTCATTTGACTGCAGCCATGCTGGAGCACCGCCTTTATTTGAATAAATCAACCCCAGGACTTATTCTTTGTAAGCCTAGTACTTATTCTATTGGTTGTCAAGCGATGGTGGAGGGACACACACACACACACACACACACACAACAGGATTCTTTCAGTTTCCACCTACCAAATCCACTCACAAGGCTTTGGTTGGCCCGAGGCTATAGTAGAAGACACTTGCTAAAGGTGTCACACAGTGGGACTGAACCCGAAACCATGTGGTTGGTAAGCAAGCTACTTACCACACACACACACACGTATGTATGTGTGTGTGTATATATATATATATATGTGTGTGTGTGTGTGTGTATGTGTGTGTATATATAGTCTAACCAATGCCAGCATGGAAACAGACGTTAAACGATAACAATGATATACATGTGTGTGTGTACTAGCTTAAAAGCTGCCCAATAGGGAGGCTTTTGTGCTAGCTCCTGTGGAGGGCTCTTCATTTGGCCTTGGGCCCAACAACGACACTTCATGCATTGAGTACGAATTAAATTTTATCAAACTTGAATATTTTTAAGCAATGAACAATTTTCACCAAAACAATCACATAATTCGTCAACTCGGAACTTATTGCAAAGCTACATGATAAACAACAATACCACCACCATCACCACCACATTTGCCATATACACCATTCAGACATCTGACGCCACCACCATTAATACCTTTGATTTCACCCCCCCCCCCACCACCACCACCATCACCTGTCTCTCACATCGCTTACTCTCACCATCACCCATGGCCACCTCGGCTACCGCCACTGCCTCTATCACAACTACAGGTCACATTATTACTACCACCCCATTACCATCAGTGTTCAGTTCCTCTTTCTCTCTCTCTCTCATTATTACTCCCACTGCCACCATCAACACTACTACTTTTAACAAAACATCTCTCCCTAAATTTCTTTCTCTCTCTCTCTCTTTGCCACCACCCTCACCGTCTTTATGCCTACTATTACTCTCACCCCAGCACAAGTAGAAGTGTCATTGAACAGTGAGGCGGGGGGGGGGGGGGTCAAAGTGTGACACACTGAAATTAATTTCCGCATTTATTATATTAGATGTATGTATGTGTATATATATATATATATATATTAAACCTATATAGAAATTTGATTAAAAAACAATGAATAAAAAAAAATTCTGAGGGGAATTTTTGGATTGTTGTATCTAAGCATTTCACTATATTTAACCCTTTTGTTACCATATTCCTGTAAGAATACACTGCTTTTGATTCGATTAATTTTGAAATAATTTACAATTTTGTAAAATAAACTTAGGCTGGTGTTTGTAACATAAATTAGCATGAAATTTTTAAAGGTAAAGTTTTAATTTAACCCTTTAGTATTTAGATTACTGTCAAATTTAATGTTAATTTACCCAAATTATTTTCAACTAATCATTTATCATTTCATAGCTTCGAGATTTTGATGTTGTTATTGTCTACTTTTTGAATGACATTGTGAGGAAAGGCTGAATCTAGTCATTTTGAACATAAAACAATTAGAATATTTTGGCTGGATATGGCTGGTTTAAATGCTAATGGGTTCAAATCACTTTCAAACATTAAATTTGTATTATAGAACCCAAGGTTGATGTCAGAGGGTTAGTATCAAAAGGGTTAATATGTGAACATATTTTTACCATATCAATTGGTGTAGCCTCTAAGATTCCCCTAAGTACCTATAGATGCAGCACAATTAATGATATTCAGTAATCTTAACATAATAGTAATATATAAATCATTCAGGAAAGAATGATTTTTAATGAGTAATGAGTAGATTTAAAAAAAAAAAAAATTTTTTTAAACAGTTTGGCATGGCAAGGGTGAAAAATAAATTCCATAAAGTACAATGACTCACCATATGGATGGTTAGAAAATTTGGCAGACATAATAGACTAGATTTCGTCCTGTATGCAGAAACTTAAGAATAGCTCTGAAGTCAGGCTTTCTTCTAAGTTGATGCCAATTCGTAGTGAAAAGACCAGCAGCAATGTAGCACAGTCTCAATGTATACCCTAGAATTCCAAATGACAACAGCATGAAAAATCAGTCATGAAAACCCACTGATCAGATTTCATTTTCTTAAATGACTGTTTTACTACACTGGTAGATGTTGTGGCCGTACTTGTCACACTAACCAAACAACTGGCAGAGCACCGACAAGCTGTGCAGTGCATCTAGAGATGGATTCAAGATGACTTTTTTTTTTTTTAGTATATATTGTGTATACTGAAAAAAAAAAAGATTTTTTTATGAGTGTCGTTAATGTGAGGATAATGATTAGATGAATGAAGAAGGATTTTAATTTGTTATCACTACAGATTGCAGTAATCTATCAGAATAGCTAAAATAATAATAAATCTAAGAATCAAAGCTGATATAAGTCAGATGAGGCAGAAAGAGAGAGAGACACAATACCTCAAGTATAATGTAAGAAACAAATTAGTCAAAACTCAAGTGCTTTTTCAAACTGCAGGATTCTAGAAGATTATGTCTCCCTTGAGACATGGAGGAAATAAATGTAATGACGAAAAGGACAAAATAAAATATTTTTCACATGCAAACAACATAGAACAGCAAATTCAAAGCAGGCAAACATCTCATTTGCAAAATGATAGAATTATTTCTCCTCCTCAACCACAGTAAATTGATTTACTCTTCAGTCATTGCACTACAGTTGAGAAGGGATATATTATTCAAAGGTGTTAGTCAATTATTTCAACCACGGTACTTAAGTACATATTTTGATGACCTCGGTAAAGATGAAATCAAAGTCAGGAAAAATTGGAGAAAACAAGAATTCCAAAAGGACAATCTTCTTTAGAGGAATGGGTCAAGAGGTGGAGGTTAGAATACAGGTGACGAAAGAGTCGAGTGAATGAGTAGTGCCCAACTGGAAGATAGCTGTGTGGGGAAAAAATAATCCCTCTCGTAGTCAATCAATCAGAGGTTGGAGTGAATTGGTGAAATGTTATCACACCAAGCGCTCTGGTGATCGTTTTTGGGATGAAGTCACCATGTTCACGTGCATCTCACTTCAGTGTTGTAAAAAGCCAGTAGTTGCAGGAGTACTGAAGTATACCTCAGCACTGAAAAGGAGGACACTAATTTGAGCTAGAGCCAAGACATTCACTTATGGTGAGGCCTAGCATATGTAATGGCCTTGTGTTGTTGAGACAACCTTTTGTAATCAGTATAGGTTCGCATGTGGATGACACTTGGGTGTTGAATTTTAAACATAGCAGCACAGTTGAGAGCAAGATCAAGTAGATCCTTGAGGCATAGCTGATAGAGTGTAGGGTCTTTTTAACCCACAGCATATGGTGTAATTCTGTGATCTGACAGGAGGCTTGCCATCTAAGATGAAAGTTTGCTGGAGCCAATAGTCTGCCAGTTTTACATGTAGATTTATGTGCCAAACATTGTCAACTATCTGTCACATTTCAATAAGCTGTGGTAGATACTGGACATCAGGAATGAATTCAGAATCATGCAATGAAGAGGAATATTTTTTAAACAGTTAGACCATATCCCATATTTATCTCTGCATAATACATACTTCTTTCTCCGGGTTTTTAAACCTAGACATTAAAGGTACACATTATACAAGAACTGGATGCTTTTTTTTTTTTTTAAATCACAAATGTAAATTTACACTATATGCCACAAAATTACAAAACACTGGATGGAGTATTTTAAAATGTTTTTGTCATGCTTTGAAAATTTTAAGTGTTTCAGTTTTATGTAAAAAAAAAATTTATTAAGAAAAGAGTTTATATTTAAATTTAAAAAAAAAAGCTTGGTTGTGTTTTGCAATAAGCATGCTTCTCAAGAATTTAGAGGGAGAGTTAAAATTATAGAGTTAATAAACAGTATTGAGTAGTTGAAAGAAAATGCTATCTCCTATAATTCAAAGTGATCTTCTGCGTTATAAATGACTAAAGCTACTTATCAGTTTATAATAAAGAAACATAAGGCAGTAGGGTGTGGCTTGAGAGAATCTGGTTGCTCTTTCTGACACACCTAGCTATTGCAAAGGCACCACAAGTGCCTTCTACCATAGCCTTGGAGAGACCAAATTTTTGTGAGTGGATTTGGTAGATGGAAACTGGACGAAGCCTGTTTGTGTTGATTTAATGTGATGGTTGTAAATGAGCATCACTGTCATACAAGTGGTGTTTGTTTTACAGTCTTCTGTGAGAAACATGCCTAGCCACAAGGAAACTTTCCCTTACCTGGAAACAGGTGAAGGCATCTACCCACAGAAAGTGTGCCTCAACAAATTCCACCTGATCTATGCAAGCATGGAAAAGTGGGACATTAAACAATGATTACCATTTTCTATTGATTTCATTGCTGCTGCTGTTGTGGCTTAGTACCCAAAATTAGTCAGGAAATTAAACAGTACTCAATGAGCAACATTATAAACTCAACGCCAGTTAAGCAGTAAAGTTACTTTGTCTTGTTTGAGAGTAATTATAAGTAATTTGCTTTTTCTGTAGATCATAATAGTAAAAAAAAAATTTTTTTAAGTCATTATA
>NC_142950.1:25000385-25115385 GCF_046866305.1 Octopus bimaculoides | reverse complement strand
AATCGATCTCCTTGGTTATATATTAAAAAATTTTAATAAGAGCTTTGACGCTAAATCCGTATATATTGAACTTTTTACTTTTTACCCTGAGGATGTGTACGGTAATTTACTTATTTAACTTGAATGAAGAGTTGAATTTGACCTTATACAGAAATGTATACATAGGTAATAAACTTTAATATATATGGATTTAGCGTCAAAGCTCTTATTAAAATTTATATATATATATATATATATATATATATATATATATATATATATATATATAAATAGATAAATGTGATTTAGGGAAAAACGATAGATTCTTCCCTATGAAATTTTTTCATGATAACTACTTCATAAATTCTTATATAAGAGTTCATCCTATTATTGTATTAATTAAATATATATATATATATATATATATATATATATATATATATATATATATATCACATTTTGAACCATGTACTATCTACAAATAACAAAACAGAAAAAATGTAATATTAGTCAGAAATAAACAGTAATTTGTCATGACTTACTCTTCTGTAATCTTCTTTGACAAAATCAGCTTCTGCCATGGTCTCCAGTTCTTGCATCTGTTGAACAAGTTTCACCTGGTAGAGAACACAAAACGTTACTGAAAAAACATTGCTTGCAAGAGTGATTGGAGTACATCAAGTACAGACTGACTGAAGGAGAAGGGCAGGGTACCACATTTCCAAGAAAGCACAATACAACCATTTAGTGAGGTACCCGAGTTCACAGAAACAACCAAACCCAAATCAACAAAACTGAATTTAAATAGAATAAAATTTTAGAATACATATAACTCAGACTTACCTCCTTCATAGCCGTTGCATTTGTAGGATCAAGTTGTAATACAGCTTCATAACTCCTAAGTGCTGCACATGTGTCGCCCAACATCATGTGACATTTGCCTTCTCGGAGATGGCCCTGTAAGGAAAAAAAAAAAAAAATCAATACAAGAGATTGATTTGGCAGACACCCTTCCATCTGAACTGTCAACTGATCTACTAGTAATAGCAGCTGAATTACACTATCTTGAGTAAGAAAAGATACGTTGGATAATGTAGTACGAAAATAATCATACCTAAAAGAAATGTCACAAGATGGAATGCTTTTAATCATAGGTCTCAATCAGATACTACAAATAAGTTTTGATAACACAAGTAGTCATCATGTGTGTATGTGTGTGTGTATATATACTGTGTATATCACATCACCATCATTTTGCATGCAAATTATGTACAGCCATACACCCTTCCTGTTGTCAACTTTCACCTGTCACAAAACAAGGTAAATATTTCCCCATGGCCAGATGCGTTTTCATAGAAGATAGGAAACAAATAACACTGTTTGTACGACAGTGACAATCATTTTGTAGCACTCCATTGGTTACGACGAGGGTTCCAGCTGATCCAATCAATGGAACAGCCTGCTCGTGAAATTAACGTGCAAGTGGCTGAGCACTCCACGGATACATGAACCCTTAACGTAGTTCTCAGGGAGATTCAATGTGACAGAGTGTGACAAGGCTGGCCCTTCAAAATACAGGTACAACAGAAACAGGAAGAAAGAGTGAGAGAAAGTTGTGGTGAAGGAGTAGAGCAGGGTTCGCCACCATCCCCTGCCGGAGCCTCGTGGAGCTTTAGGTGTCTTCGCTCAACAAACACTCACAACGTCTGGTCTGGGAATCAAAACCGCGATCCTACGACCGCGAGTACATTGCCCTAACCACTGGGCCATTGTACCTCCACGACAATCATTTACAACTATCAAGACAAGGATAAAGAAACACACAAGTACCAAACCCACTGACAAGGCTTTGAACAGACTGAGACTGTTGTAGAAGACGCCCATGATGCTACACAGTGGGACTGAGTTCAAAACCATGTACAGTAATCCCTCAACTATCGTGGATATTACATTCCAAAACCTCTTACAGAAATAATCAAAATCTAAAAAAATATAAATACCTATTGGCCAGTGAAACCTGTGATATACTGAGGAGTTTACATATATTAGCCAGAAAAATCCGCGATGAACTGAGAGTGCACCATACTGTGATATGGCAAGGAAGTTCTGTAGTTGGGAAGTGAACTCTTTACCACACAGCCACACCTGAGACTATATATATATATATATATATATGCATATATATAAATCTTTAGTTAAATATATTCAATGAGAATATTATATCCTGAATTTATATTGAGTGCGCTATTGTATTAAAGTATTTATGTATTTAATACGAGCGATTTTGTATATTTTATAATATATATATATATATATATAGTGTCACATACATCTTCATAATTTATGACAGGCTAAGAAATCAAATATCTCCTTCAAGAAACAGTCACTAATGTGTTCAGTAGAATATATATCTTGATATTTTGGGGGTTAATTTTATATTGCAAACTGTAAATGCTGGTTATAGATTTCCAAGGGAACACAGGATTTGTTGAGGGAGATTTTCTTTGGCTAGATATTCTTTCTGCTGCCAACCTTCATTTTCCCCTGGCAAAGACGTTTTCACAGAAGGCTGCAAACAACACCCCTTGCATGATCATGACACTGGCTCACAATCAGCATGCAATGTCAAGACAAGGGGACACATACACACACTGTTCCACCACCATCTACCTCATTCTCTCTCACTGTCCACTTCCAACAACTTCTCCACCCCAACTTCCACTCTCTCTCTCCTTCAGGGATTCTCAAGATACTAGCTGACAGACTAATGAACAGAGAGAGGAGGTGAAAAAAATTGGAATTTCAATAATTTTTCCCACATGATTAATTTTATAACAGGAACCTGAAAAAAAGGTTACTTCCTATTCCCTCCCAACAGTTAGACACAATAAACACAGACTAGCATTGTTTGTACTTACTTTAAGAAAAGTATTATCTAGTGATACAGCAGTCCTTGCATCAGCTAAGGCTTCTGGGTATTTCATCATCATAATGTAGGTAGCTGCTCGATTACCATAATAAGGAGCATGTGCTGGACACAATCCTGTACAATGAAAAAAAAAAAAAAAAAAAACAATCAACTTATAAATTAACTGCTAATATTTGGTGTTCAGAATGTCTAATTATGTAAGACCCATTTTCAGAAAGTCTTGTTCAACTTTCAAGTTTTACTGTTTGGAGGACAGATAATAAATACATATACAGACATTTTACATATAAACACTTAGTTTAAGAATGAGGAAGTTGTTTTAACTGATCAATATCAGACACTCCCAACACTAATCTGTCACTAACCATTCATAACTGACCGAGAAAAGAAACATGCCTGGTGCAGTGTAGTCTAGGGCTGTGAAAAACAATGCCACTGGGACCAAATACATACCTGAGATCATGATCTATTTTCTATAGTTATTGATCAGTATATCCATACAGGATGGTGTAGGACATTTTTTAATAATACACAAAAAAATAAGATAAATTCTATTCGGTGTCATTGCATGCCCAAGGTGGCATGCAGTAGGTATCGAACCCGGAACCGTGTGGTTGGGAAGCAAGCTCCTTATCACACCTGCACCTATCAAATAACAAAATATTTATCTATTTTTCGTCTTTGGTCAATAAGTATTATTTTCTATTTGTTTCTGTCTAGAAATGAACTGAAATCACTATTCCCTTCAAACTTACTTTTGTGACTGGGGCATCAATGTTTTCAAACTGACCCATTTTCCATTATATTTCAGACAGATTCAGCGCTGAGTTGCTGAAGCAGAAATATTGTTATAGCAAATATTCTGCTCAATACCAGATTTGCTTGTCACTTGCTTGACCTTACCCACTTGGGCATGTCTCTTAGTGGCTGACAATATATCCATATCTGATGATGAGCAGTAGTGGCGGAGCATCATAGCCATGTGTTGAGAGATTCTTTGGGGTTTGAATAAACGTAACAAAAGCAAAATTTGAAGGAAACATTAGCCATTTTACATACTTTCTAGGGGTAAGCAAATAGGAAATAACAGTTGCTACCCAAGGACAAAAATCAGGTTATAGTGTTATTACAGGATGACAAGTCTACTTATATTTTGTTGGAAAGAAGTCGACAACTGCCTCGATCTTCTTAAGATATTAGATCTTCCAAACAGTAAATAAATCGTTAAACTGTTTTCTTAAGGGTAGATTTAGGATTTAACATGACAGTTTTATACTCAGCATTTTCCAATACATGATTCTCACCATACTGGTTGGAGGTTCTCATATGCTTCTAATATAAATCTAATAAATTTACAGGAAAGCAACCTTGGGCTTTGGACCCTTTCGACAGAAAGGTGAATGTTGAAAATTTTTTAGAAAGTTTTACTGGAATTGAAGAAACCTGAATGATGTAAAGAGTTTATATTTTGCTTTGCAAGTAAAAGATTTTGATGTGACAACATACTGTCACCACGTAAGATGTACTAGTGATGATGCCCTATAAAAAGCACTAGTGATGGTGTCACGTAAAAGGTACCCAGTACACATTGAAATGGGTGGCATAAGGAAGGGCATCAAGCGGTAGAAACCAAACCCAAAAAAAAAGAATATGGAACTGGGTACAGCCCCAGTTTCTTTTTTCTTTACTGCCCACAAGGGGCTAAGCATAGAGGGGACAAACAAGGACAGACAAAGGGATTAAGTCGATTACATCGACCCCAGTGCGTAACTGGTACTTAATTTATCGACCCCGAAAGGATGAAAGGCAAAGTTGACCTTGGCGGAAGTTCAACTCAGAACGTAGCGACAGACAAAATACCGCTAAGCATTTCACACGGCATGCTAACGTTTCTGCCAGCTCACCGCCTTTCTGTCAAGTACAGCCCCAGTTTCTGTCAAGTCATTCAACCCATACCAACATGGAAAACCGATGTATGATGATGCTAATTCTTTCTCACTTTTGATTCATTCCAAGAAAATGCATTGCACTTAGGCATTTGAAAATACAGCAACTCTGTGTGTTTGTGTGTGTGTCCATCTACACAATATTTGAGGAATAAAAGATGCCCACCTATTTCAACAGAACAGAGGAAAAAGAGCACCAAGGATAAGAATAGCTTATGAGAAGCCTAACTTGACATAGACGAGCAGGAGGGGTTTTTGGGATGTGCCATCAAATATGGTATATATTCTGAAATATTTCATTTCAAATCCACTGTTAGGCAAGAAAAATCCAAGTTAGGCAAGAAAACGCTAATCATCATCGTTTAATGTCCGCTTTCCATGCTAGCATGGGTTGGACGATTTGACTGAGGGCTGGTGAACCGGATGGCTGCACCAGGTTCCAATCTGATCTGGCAGAGTTTGTACAGCTGGATGATCTAATACACCATTAGACTCCACTTGACAAAACGAGTCCGAGGATAACAGTCAAAGTAGCAGGTTTGGAGCCATTAAGCTTTGCTAATCAGATAATATCACCAATTGTGATTGATCATTCTACAAATTCACACTACTCATAGAAAAAAAAAAACATTAAAACAATTGAAGGCATATTTTTTAGACATGCACAGCTCACTTCTTTTGCCAATAAACTAACATTGCAATTACAATTACAACTGAAAGTTAGACAAGCAAACAGGCAAGAGAAGGAAAGGAAGTTTGCTTTTATTGATGCAATGTATTTATAGACAACTACAATGGGGGAAGCATTGGCATGGCAATTCAACCTGCTAAAAATAGCAGCAAGACATCTTTCAAATTACATACACTCCATGGTCTTGAAAATAGACACATTAAGTAATGTGGTACCAGACATAGTATGTATCCAAGAGATAGGCAAGATGGCCTTGCCTGGAATGCTTTTAATACAACAATACTCAAATAATACTTGATTCTGTTACTACACTAAACTGATACAGTCCCAGTGGAATCGCCAGTAACCCCCTACTACAGTCAAACAACCGGCTGTACATTAAGCAACCAAAATAATGCTACAACAGTATCAAAGATAAAAAAATAAGAGGAGCAGGGTATATATAGCATTGCTGTTCTAAATATGTAACAAACTCAGACAATATGATGTAGCACTTTTATTTTTTTGTTGAAATCTCAATGTAAATAAATCTCATTGAAACACTCAGCTAGAAGGCAAATACACAACTCATATTTTCTGTTACCAAAAATAGCTGCTTAGTAACATCAGAGAGGAAGTTGCTTCAAGTGCTACTAATAATGAAAATAACAAGCACACAGACAGAGCTTAGATTCTGAATAGTCTATCTACTTCACTACCTTAGTCCTCTGATTGTGCTAGAGTTAGCAGACTTTCGTTACAATACTATCAGAATTAGCAATAATCACATTGGCAATAAAAATAAATCCTGGCACCTTAGAACTTCAATATATTCTCAAGTATACCTGAGGCAATGCTTCTAAACATACCATCAGTTTCACATTAGCGGTTTTGGCTTTGGAGATGCAACATGTCCATTTATATTGATGTATCCACTTGTGGAATGGAATTAAGGACTCTTAGTGCACCTTACGTTTTGGTGCCTCGAAAGTCAGACCTAGTCTGATCAATGTTTGCAGTACCAATTTCAAAAATGGCATTAGTTTTGCCCTATCAACTCTAATTAAGGATGTGTACTTTTGATAAAAAAAAAATGACAATATTAATGCTTTAATATTAAAGCAGCTGAATATCACTAAATAAGTCTATTTCAACACAAAAGCTTAAGATCAAAAATATGCCTGCTACTTGTGCAGTAAATTCCCAGAACTGCGTGAAGAACTTTTGACAGTCTCTTGAGATATAAGAGAGCACATGAAAGAGCCACCTGGATGTGTGAACATGGTAAAGTTTTGGTACTTGTACCTTTCTCAAAGGTACCAGGCTAAAAGAAACTGCAGCTTGGATTAGGAATTGAAACTAGACTGCAGATTCAGTTTACCAAGAATTTATTACAACACTAACTATTTCCTGTCATCACAATAATGATTTCATCCTGCAGTCATAAAAATTTATAAGTTAAAAAGTTTACCCACAGTAAAACAAGTGGTCATCGTTTTATACATCTAAGATTTTTTTTTTAACAAGAAACAAAGACGTAACTAATGTAAGCTCAACATTCTATTATTTCTCTCAATTCAGTCACAACAACAATTATCTTTTTTTTTTTCAATAGTCCAAGACCAATATTTAGTATAAGAGCTGCAGAATCGGCTCAACTCCAGATTATTACAAATTCTATTATCAACCCAGAACATTTTTACGAAAATAATTGTCATAATATGAGAGTATAAAAGATAAACGTGATGCAACCCTAACTCTCTCAGGAGACTGCAAAGCTATAGAGTGTGATCTTGTTCCCATAAGCTGCTACTGATGAGAAAAAGCATGTAGAATGTAGTCTACTCACGTATAGCATCTTCATAACAACGCAGGGCATCAATGTAAGCAGCAGATTTAAAAAACTGATTTCCCTCTTCTTTCTTCCTCTCTGCAATGTCAGCTGTGGCTTCTTTCCTAAAATGGAATCCAACCAGAAAAATAATTTAAATACAACTGGAATAGTAATAATGGATGCAAAGGTTTGAGGTTGATCTGCACATCATACAGATAATAAAGCATGCTCTCTGGAAGGATTTGAGAAAAAGTACAAAGAGGTCAATTAGAAAAAAACAAAACCTTTTAATAATAATTTTGGTTGAATTTAATTTAATAATCTTTTCTTGTACAAGGACAATACCACTAATGGAGGTGGAGGTTATCAAATCACACTCCAGTACTCAAGATTTGAATGCAAAAAGCCAGAGACACTACCAATTCTAGTGATCTATCACTTAGAATATAATATACTAATGACAAAAGTACTAAATCAAAGAAAAAAAAACAATTTGTGAGTAATATACACTTCTCAACACCAATTTTAAATTAAGGGTTTCCTTATAAAAGATAACTAAATGCTCCCCATTTTTTTTCTTTCCATTAAGGATCTAAATCTTCAGGTTCTACAAAATTAAATATGAAACATTTTTCTTATTTTCTAAAAATTGTCTCAGTTTAAGATTCTGATAAAAAAAAAAAGAATTATTTTAAATTGCAAAGCTATTTTCTTTGAACCAATAAAATAATTTGTGGTTGAGTTTTGGAATATGTAATAGGTCATAATTTTTACTTGGAAAATTTCAGCAGAAAATTTAACAGAAGATCAGAATAAAAATTTATGTGACAAGAAAATGCACGTTACATTAAATTACAAAAAAATTTATTTGTAGTCTTGTAATCTGTTTCGAATAGATCTTTTATTTATGCATGACTTGAAGAGTTACTCAACTAAAGAAGAGCCGGGTGTGATTTGAGGGACAATTGGATGCTATTTCTAACATATTTTGGCAGCCATGTAAAGATTTCCCATACATACACAAAAACAGGTGTTGAGGGAAAAATTGTTAAGTACACCACATCTGTAGATCTAATTCCACACCACTTCTTTCACTATATATATAGTGCATACATGTAATGTACATCATTTAATGTCCATTTTCCATGCTGGCATAGGTTGTGTGGTCTGACCAGGGCTGTCAAGCTGGAAGATTGCACCAGACTCTAGTCTGATTTGCCATTATTTCTACGGCTGGATGCCCTTCCTAAAGCCATGTATAAATGTGTGCATAAGTATGCACATATGGAGATGTATATATGATCGTACATAGATCTTTATAAATGTACACACACACATATGCACACCCATTGTTTTAATATTCACTTTTTATGCTTCCATGAAACAGCTAGAATTCATTAAAAAATTTTCTACAGCAGGATGCCCTTCTTTTTACTTACTCTCACCTGCCTTTCAAGTAAGGTAATATTTCACTTTAGCCAGGCAGATTTTCATGGAAGATTGGAAGCAAAAAAAAAACAAAAAAACCCCCACTGCTTTCATAAGAAAGGTCAACACATAGAAACACATATGCACACAATGAGCTGCTTTCAGTCTCCACCAACTTGGGATGGCCCATCGTTATAGTAAAAGTCATTTACCCAAGGTTCCAAAGGGGCTGAACCCTAAATCACATGATGGGGAAGCAAACATCTTAAAGAATCAGGCTATGCCTATAGAAATGAAGAGCTGCTTATAGCACCTACGTCTTCCAAGTGATCACTCACCTAAATGCTAATTAGGTTCAACACACACAGATAGCTATAGATAGGATTCATTTAACATTGATTTTTTTTTTCCATGCTTGTATAGTTTGAACAAGAACTGATATTTAGACTGGATTTTATGGACAGCTGCTCTTCCTCTGCTATTTCACAAGTTTTTGAAGTGCAGAGCAAACAGATCATAGAATCAACATCAGCACTGCTCTGGTCAAATGGTAACATATGAAATATCAGCATTTACACAGACACAAATGCAGTTTCTAACTACCAAATTCCTTCATAGCAGTGAAACATGGGCTGTGATAGCTGAAGACATGCATAGGCTTGAAAGAAATGAAGCGAGTATGCTTTGCTGGATGTGCAATGTCAATGTGCATGTACAACACAGTGTAAGCATCTTGAGAGAAAAGTTGGGCCTAAGAGGCAACAGATGTGGTGTACAAGAGAGACGACTGTGCTGGTATGGTCATGTGATGTGTATGGACGAGGACAGTTGTATAAAGTGCCAATCTCTACTTTGTCGAGAGAACCTGTGGAAGAGGTAAACCCAAGAAGACTCGAGATAAGGTGGTGAAGCATGATCTTCAAACAGGCCTTTGGCGATATGTCATGCTTGAGAAGACCCGTCAAGCTAAATGAAATCATAGTCATGGCCAATGCCAGTGTCACGTAATTGGCACTCATGCTGGTGGCATGTAAAAAGCACCTTTCGAGCGTTGGGCGTCTCAGGGGCATCTGGCACCTGTGCTGGTGGCATATAAAATATAACTGTTGAGTGTTGGACCTCGCAGAGGCAATGTGGATGATACCAGTGTTGTGTAAATAGCACCTGTGCTGGTGGCATGTAAGAAGCACCTTTCAAGCGTTGGGCCTCATGGAGGCAATGAGAAATGACCAAGACCTTTGGCAATATGCCATGCTTGAGAAGACCCATCAAACCAAGTGAAATCATAGTCGTGGTGGATACTGGTGTCACGCAACAAACACCCATGCCGGTGTCACATAAAAGCACCCATTTCACTCTTGGAGTGGTTGGTGTTAGGAAGGGCATCCAGCCATAGAAACCATGCCAAATCAGACTGGAGTCTGGTGCAGTCCCTCAGCTTACTAGCCCTGGTCAAACTGTCTAACCTATTCCAGCATGGACAATGGATATTAAAAGAAATATGTTATGTGTGCACACACACATGATACACAAGTGTGTTCATGTGCATGAGTATATATATTACATACATACTAGCAGTAATACCCATCATGAATCAGGTAATTACTTTTACTGTTTCTCAGGCTGAGAAGCTAGAAAAATGGGTATATCATATAGAAGAATAGCTTTACAGAATCCAGGTGACTGCGATGGCACCGAAAAGGCTACAGGTCAAGTGGGATGTCCATTTGTTCCTTTTAACGTTTGAATAGGCAGTATGTATGTATTATATAAGAGAAAAACATAATTGAAGTAGGAAAAAAGATGGATTTCATATACAAACTTCTGTTCTTCAAGTTGCAATCCAGCAACTTTTAGTATTTGGCCCTGGGTGTTATTAATGCTCATGGCAAAAGAAAGTGGGATAAGAAACTGTAACAGCTTAAATTGGAATGGGACATTAGATGGTATAAGTGGTATGAAGGCTGTGTCACTTTTACCACAACCAGTGAGAATATTTGCCTCAATGCAGTTCCTCATAGATTTGTGCACAATTAGTGTTGTACCACTGCATAATTTTGTATGCTTGTATGTTTCATTTGGCCTGGCTTCTACAACTAGATGCTTTTCCTATCACCAACAACTTAATATCATTTACTGGATGCAGTCCTTGATGAGATGGGACTCAAGTCTCATCACAACCCTACACTTTCTTTGCTCATTTGCCAACCACCTTACAGTGTGTTCTGGAAGTATTTTTCATGACACCAACACAAAAGAAGTTTTGTATTATGTGTGTGACATCTACAGACAGAAAGGTTTATGCAGATGATGGTACTTACAACGTTAGTTGTGTTTCAAGTTTCCCCTCTACCTGTATCTCTAACATTTTAAAAAATTCTTTTCTAAAAATGTTTTTGATTTGAATATTTGAAATATTGAAGAATTTATTTTGTATCATGTTTATATACTTATTTTTGTAAAGTTCTGAAGATGAATAGTTGCAGACTAGAAATTACATCTATACGTTTTTATCAGCCTGTTCTTCAGTGGTTACACATTTATCCTCTTACACTGAGATGTATCTCTAATTTGGGATTTGAACAAAGAGCAACATGGTTAAGAGCTTCAAAATCAAGTGCTGACAAGAAAGCTTTAAGTCTGGACATTGCTAAAGTATGTGAAAATTAAATAAGGCACTTAAATGAGGACGGGGTTAGGATGCTGAACGTAAGGCTGACTGTATGGTTTTTATTTCATATCTTATAGACAGCATTGTATTGTGACCAGGAGCCACGAATAATTTAGCAACAGGAAGATCAGTAAAAGTAATTGCTACAAGAACCATTCCAACCATGCAAACAAAAATCTATCTTGAAAAGGTTCCAAGTTTGGCGCCAGCGTTCTAACAAATGAGTGGTTTGTGGTGTCTGCATAGATCTTCAACTTTGCTATATTCCCGTTTTTCCCTACCGAAAGGAATTGAACAGGTTTTCTGAAGCAGTAGCTTGGTGTCCAGGTCGCTAGCACTTTAGTCGCCTTTAACACCAGAACGCAGTGCCCCTATTCTAAAACCAGGATCCATACCAAAGAGATCACTGAGTCAGCACTGACTTCATTGTCTGAATTCAGATGTTTCACCTTGAGAGTAGGAAATTTAACATAAGAAACAATGGTAACTATGAAAAATGGCTGCTATTATTTACAGCAGTGAATAAATGATATATAACCATGTCACGGGATCTATATAATCAACCTACCTCGCTTTACTGAACAAATAGTACAGAATTAACATTATATTCACCGACACACGAAATACTTAAACGGGGAGGGTCAAAGAATAATTATGAAGCCTTCACTGTGATGGAACACAGGGGAAGATGCGACATTTATGCCTTCCAAACAGCACCAACAGGAAGAAAAAAAATCCGTACGTCGGTAGGTTTAAAATGCTCTTGTTTATTGATTCAAAAACAAGAGTTCAAACAATGCCTATAATTGTAAATCAATGAGAGTGGAATCTACTACTTCAACCGAACTGTGTCGAATGATGAAATAATAAGTCTATACAGAATGAGACACATCGTCAAAAGTGGTGGTGAGAATATATATATATATATAAAGAATATGAAGGATTTAATTCACTGATGATCTAAACCAATAGGTACGCCACAAACGTACTTATAATTGGTCATCAGTTAGGTTTCTAGTTCACAGTCGAGTCTGGCGCTAGGGATCTGTAGTAGACTTCCGAGTCGGCAGATATATATTAAAGGAAAAGTAAACAAAACCTTTTCCTTATATATATATATATATATATGCATACATACATATATACATATAAGTTTATGTATATATTATTATCTCAGTTTTAAAAAAAGCTTTGACAATGTAAATATATTAATAGTTACCATGGGTAGCAAAGATTACACAAAAAAAAAACAGGATATCACACCCGTTTTATAGGTAGAGATACCAAGTTGAAGTGATGCATTTTGAGTAGATATGAATAATAACAATAAATGGAGCAAAACGCATATAAATAAAAGGGACTTTTATCTATATGCGTTTTGCTCCATTCATTGTTATTATTCATATATATATATATTCTAAACACAAAATAGCTCTTTTAAAAAATTCTTTAAAATCGCTAATGTTACATTTCCTAATAGCCACAAGCTATTTAAGGATTGTTGATTAAGAAAATCTTTTGCTGAAAGGCATTCCAATCAGCACAAAACCAGTTTATCCAGACACGGTTTAACTAGAAATACTTAAATGGGAACTTCCGTGTGGGGCGTGCCTTAAAGGAGATTTGGTAGAATGATCCTTCGTTGGCTAAGGATTAAGGACCGATTACAATATGCTAACCAGAGAGTTGAGCGCGTCAGCTAAATTAAAGGGGAGTATTTAAATTGGGTAAATATTTAACGAAGTTGATTTCTTACAGCCAGCCAACCAACCACAGCCACTCAACCATTTTCATTTCTAAAAATACGGACAAGGTTACTTAGTTACTACAATACGATTGAAACTATCCAAATTCTGATTTAACAAGTAGGAAAAGATCAAGACTAAACCACAACTGCAATAACAAACCTAAGTTGAGAACGATAATGTTTTTTATTAATTAAATGATTAAATAAATGTTTGAAGAGTGCGATATAACGTTTAGGAAGGGGAGATAACCGAGTGGTCCTGGCAGAGAGCTTCTAGCAACTTCCATTTTGGACTGTGTATGTGTATATGTGTGTGTGTGTGTGAGTGAGTACGTGTATATGTATATACTGTAATCGTGTGTATAAGTAAAACATATGTGTTTATAGCATATATGTGTATATAAAAGTGTATGCATTGGGGATATTTCGTTTTCTTTCTACAAAATAGCTTCGTATGTTGTTCATTAGTCCAGATCCGAGCAGATTTATATTAAAGCTGTCCCAACAGTGACCATACCGTCTTTTTAGGACTAGAAATGCCTGTCTATTTATTTATTTATTAATTTTTTTTTCAATGACAGAAGGGAGAAGGACTAAAATGTATGACTATTCGTAAGAGTTCTGGAGTCCTCGTCATGACTCGCTTAATTGGTTTGATATTGCAATTTAGGCGATCTCAATTTATTTTATAAGAATTCTGAGAAGCCATTCGCATCAGAAATGAGATGTAACGAGGCGGAATGTTGAAAGCTTCTGGTATATTCTTCCATGGTCTCTAGTTGTCACGTGTAGAAGAAATAACGGCGCCGCCATCAAATGTTGGATTATATTTGACGAAGATTGGGGAATAATTATTATAAGACATGCCAAGGAACAGAAGGAAACGGGGATGGAAATACAAATATTCAGAAATAATGGCGGTTAAGATAAAAAGTTTAGAAACTAGAAACATAAAGGATATGAAATGGAGGAGAGATCAAAGGGAAATATTAGGAGATCGGTTGATGTCTAATAACAATATTACTTATAGAATTATAAACGATTAAAGCCAACGTTTAAAAGATAAAGAAACGGATTGACTAACACAAAATAAAGCGAAGCATAAAAGAAAGAAAAACAATTACGAAAGAGATATATAATGATAATTAGTAGGAATAGACATTAACAAGAGTGAAGTATTGGGTCGATTTTATACTCGTAGAAAACATCAGATATGAATGGAAACTGCAAAATGGTAGTGACTACTATTAAGAAATAAAAACAAAAGGTGAATGGATAGGGATTATAAAATCAGCTGACAAAATTGGGAGCAGTAAGGAAAAATGGTAAAAATTAAACGAGAAAGCCTCCCAAGTGAAAACCTCCATTTCTTTCCACATCATTAAAATTTCAAATTTTGTTTCCTAACAAACAACTTGAGCCACAAAATACATTACGTGGGTAAACATGAATTGGCATCAAAATTAAAGTACACGAGATTCGTATAGACACTAAAAGATTATAAATAATAAATGTAGGAGATGGATGAACCGTGAGAGAAACAGAGAGACATTGGTGGTGTGAGAGACGAATTATGTGAAAGAATAACTATTGCAAACAGTGGCGATGGCAAAAAAACGAAAGAAAACTAGGATTCTTTCGTTTTAATACATTATAGAAAATGTCTTGTTAGTGATATCAGTGGAAATGAGAAAGAGACGATGTCGGTCGAAATTAGAGATATAGACATTCAATGCTGCGGGCATTTGAACCAGACGGTGAAATGTGAAACTTAAATATTACGTTACAAGGATATGTGTACTGACTTTGATAGAGGATAAATCATATGTAATTGTTTACCAACTGATAACAAAAACTATCTCAACCTTCCCCTATATATATATATATATATATATATATATATATATATATTTATATAAGGGCATTACTACAGAATAATGCCACACACCAGACTTCCCTTGTGATTTTTTTTTACACACTAGCTTCCTGATAAAATTCTTGTAAAAGATTTTTATCCTATTTTGAATTTATTAATCAAATATATGTGTGTGTGTATTGGAGTAATTAACTGCAGTGTTATTTCTATATTATATAAACCAGCTTGGACGGCAGTTGCTGGTCATTTGTTAATCGGGATAAAAAATTCCCTCAGTATATACATTTTATTAATCTACTTAACTGTTGAAATTTCAAGTCTTTCTTACAAAACAACCCGTTTATGTAGAGGGGAGACATTCACTGAATCAACTTGAAGTAAAATGTTACACTGCTATCAGATATGGCTATCTACGATCAACCGTCGACCCACCCCCATCATAAGTCCAGCAAACGAGAAAGCCTCTACTAGAAATAGCAGCCAAATGTCATACAAATTACATCCAACTGTTAGAAAAGTACACGTTGGAGGTCTCCTTGGGTTTTCTGCATATCATAAGAGGGGCTTGTCACGGATGTAATGTCTACGATTATACGCTGATTTTGGATTAAATAACCTCACAAAAGCAGTTATACGAGCCAGTGAGGGTGCCTCTCTATACGGTCACTCAAATTGCTGGAAATAATAGCTAAAATCTTACAAATCCTAAATCCCCGTCTTTAAAAAAAAATAAATAACGACACCTTGGATAAACTATTGTCTGAATAAAAGCTGGGATTGTCATAGCTCGATAGTAGCCTTTCATTAATTAAACTTATGTCAATATAATTACTATTATTCATACATCTTGTTCATATAGGAGGATTCCTTCAGACTATCCGAACCATAAATGAATTAATCCAAACATCTGTAAAAAATATATGTTTTACTTCTAATATGATCGATATGTATCTATTGAATATATCACTGTATTACAATCGATATATTTTTATTCGATACATTATAGATAACAATCGATATATTTCTATTAACTAAATGAATTTTTTTTTTTAAACTCAGCGAACGATAACGAACATAATCAGTCTTAATTATCAATGGCATTATCTGTAATATATATATATATAAATAATGTACATATAATGTAATGTGACTAATAATTAAATCAAGGGTGAGACTAGATTTTAAATTACTTTCTTTTTTTAATTTCAAATACTCATGGCTAGTGACTAATTAATTAGTCAATGAACATTTCCAGTAGAAATTCAAAGCCTGAGAATTTTTCCAGAACATACTATACGAGGAAAACATTAAAAGAATATGCTAAGCCAGAAAAAGAGCCTCTACACACAGTAGACAGATTTACTAGAAATAGCAGCTATATACCATTGCTATCGTAAGGAGTAGGGATATATTACATAATGTAGATAGCCCTCCAAAAGGTTTCGGTTGGAATGTCTGACCTAACGTCTGCTCGATCAGAGTTAACCTACGGTTAATCCATTATATTATATTATATACACACATTAAATATTTTTATCTTCGGTATAGATTTTGTCAATATGGATGGAGATAAGTTAAATAATTTAAAATACATAAACATTGGTACACAATTAGTGGAAACCATGACTATCACGTCTCATATTGAGACAATATATCTAAGACTATATCATTATCCAATGTCTTTTACAATAACTCAGGTGTGATTTGAGGTTCATTTGGCTGTTGTTTCTAGCAGATGGCCTTAACGGAAAGAAGGTGAAACCAGATACGTTGGTTTGTTGGTTTACATGAGACAAGACTTCTTTTCATAACTTATCAAACCTCCTTCGTCAGTGCTATATTATATTGTATGTAATATAGCTGTTAGGTATCCTCACGTTAAATCTAGTAGAATTCCATTTAATTCCAAAAAGCTTTCCAGTGGAACTACTAACGTTTGGCGAACCCAATCTCAATTTTATTTCGTTTCATTATTGGAGATAACGAATATTTAAAAGTTGTTTCGTTATTTACTGACAATTTCAAAAGATTTTATTTACAAAAGGTATAAACATGATACTACATGTGATGTAAAATGTTAGCAAATTCTTCAGATTCATTCTTTCCAATAATTTCCATCATGCAAATTCCTCCAAAAATTCGGCAACAATTGTAAACAGAAAAAAGTTTAAAATGTAGTTTGAATAATTAAGCAATTAAGTCAATAAAATTAGAGATAATATTTCCAATAATGTGGAAAATAATTTGGGACCGCGGAAAGTCAATAGCGGGTCCAGTATTTACTGATCTTTCAATATTATTGACCATCAAGGGATAAAATTGAGGAATGTGAAATTTGAGATGGTTCTAGTCGTCCTAATTAACACAGATGTGAGGAAACAAAGTCGGTAGGGGGCATACTTCTGTAGACATGCCTACCCTTCACTGGGATGTGTTCAAATATACAAAAGGAGACCTAGGTGAAATTAGAACTTAAAATGTAAGAGGATCGAACAAAAAACAGCGTATGATCCCTTTTAGCCTCACCAGCAGACCCCTTGGGTTCCTTTACTAGTGTAGACTGTTTAGAAGACACGGACCAGGTGTCCAGTCTGACGTTAACTTCTTCCGTACTCCACAAGACACCCTAAAAAGTGAGTCATGGGTGTTGGCCTTCCTACAATGATTTAACCCACTAAAATATATTTCATCTTGCGCTTTATATAGCCTGTTCATCGCCATAGTTTCTTGCTTTGGCACCGTAAGAACATAAATTACGAGGTCTGGGGTGATTTAGTCGGTTCTAAAACATGGCTGGTGATTATTTTTTATCGATCCTGGAAGGATAAAAGACAAAAAATGAAACGACATGAATTAAACAAGACCAAGAATCGCCATAAAGGATTTATGTCCAGTAATCGGTAATCTACTATTTCTGCTAATACTGTCAATATGATTCCATCTTCCTAGCCATTATTATTAATAGTATTATTCTTATTCCCTCAATACTCCTTGTATACTATATCCATCCTAAGATATTAGATAGATATTCCTTAACCCATATGGTTGTTCTTTTCAATTCGGTTCACGGGTTCAAATTTAGATATTTTTTACCTATTTCCGGCGACTAAGTGGGAACAGATCGAACAGTGTATGTATGTATATATATATGTATGTATATATATAGTTTTAGGGAAAATATTCTCCCTAATATTATTATATATGTATATATGTATATATATATATACACACACACCACTTGTATATTTCTATGATGTGAAAATCTATCGTTATGGTAGTAAGGAAATTACATGAACATAATTCCTGGATGGTCAGTGGAGAAATACTGGAAGGTGACCCATCTACGAAATCTATCTGTTAAATAATCTTAACATTCGTGTGGAGTGAAATAATAATAATAATAATAAAACTTCCAAATATTAAATGCCGAACTGTAAAAAGGTTCTGACGAGCTCAAGTTGGCGACAGGGTTTCATTTCCTGGTGGTAACCATCCTGTTATTTCTTTTTCAATTTCACTTTGTCTCTCTCATAAATATGAATAGTAACAAATGAGACATCCACAATTTTAATAATACTAGAAAAGCCAAAAAGGATATACTTACTGATCGGCTGTCATATTTGTTTCTTGATAAAGATAACAAATAAAATGTCTTTTTGTTGTTGTTGCTGTTTTTTTCGTTACATACAAAAAAAATGAACTATTAGTTGCTGTTTCTTTCCTCCTCGAAAAAAAAAAGAAGATAAATACTTAGGTTCTTACAGACAGAACCACACCACTTAAGATACACAACTGCTTCAATCAGACATAGTCAAAAAAAAGCTTACTTAATAGAAATAAAATAAGAATTAATGGCGGCGACCGTCACTGTGGGCTGCTGCTGATGACGATCGGGATTGCTATTTATACTGGCTGCTGCTGATTACTATTTGAAACACAGCTGCTGCTGATTACTATTTGCAACATAGCTGCTGCTGCTGATTACTTCTTTCTCTGGTAGATAGTGATGGTGATGGTGATAGCGAAGGTGCTGCTACTGATTACTGCTTTCTCTAGCTGATGGTGGTGGTGGTGGTATTAATTATGACTGTGATACTGCTGCTGATGTCTATGATGACTACTATTGTTGAATTGGTTGATGATACTGCTGCTGATGATGATGATCATTAACGAGTTGCTGCTACTGATGATTATAATTCTTGAATCGGTTGATGATGCTGCTGCTGCTGATGTTTCCCTTCGTGATAATAGTGGTCTTTTAATGTCATATGGTCGTTTCTGATTGGTGGTGGCTGCTCATTGGTAGACAGTTCAAGATAGCTCCTGCTAGTGGTGGAGGAAGTTCTATTCCCTTCTGTATCTGATGGTGGAGTTACATCATTGATGGTTTTTATCTGATGATGGAGGAACTGATTGGTGGTTATATAATTCCGGTAGTTACTGAGGAGTTTTCTTAGCCCCTGGTCACTCCAGATTAAGCAGACTTATAATCAATTGTATTCCGGCCACGGCCAATCCCATCATTTATTAATACAATGTCAATGTTTTTAACATATGTAATATGAGTGATGACTGACTGTTATTTCTAGCAGTTTCTGATGTTTACTACTGCTATTGGAGGCTTTAATGGTTTACAGGTAGTGGGGTACATATGGCAGTTGCATGATAGTGTAGTAAATGGCGGAAAGTAAGTGATGGTGATGAAAACGATGAATTTAATTATTTAATGTTGGTTTAAAGTGGTTGTGGAGACTAGTATAGAGATATAGTAATGGTGACGTGAGGACTGACCAAACTTATACAGGGGCTCGGCGATGGCAGGGTGGAATCGATAACCTACATTAAGGTGGTGGTGGTGGCAGCGACAGTGTTGAGTGACGTAAATCAAGGCAGCGGTAACGTCAACGGAATTACGTAAATATTTATGGTGTGGGTATTAGTGGGAATGTTGTTTAGTCCCGAATTAGGCGGTAGGGTGTGATTTGAGGAACATCTGGTTGCTATTTCTGGCAAGTCGAGCGACCACGTAAGGGCTTGCTCTCGTTAATTATAAAAGCTCCTGACCATGGAAGTGATTTAAATTTTGACTGTAGAGACGTCGGGACGGTGAACTGGGTAGTAATAATAATGGAATAATGATTTCCCCCTTTTTTTTTTACCTTTTATATAGTGAATTTCGGTGGTAACTCAAAAGATTGATTGACTGTCTGAGGTATCTCATTTTAACATATAGAAACGGAAGTGAAATTCGAAGGGCATTATATCGAATGGTCGCCGTTTTAAGTACATTTACCACCGCGTTACAGAAACTCTGGTTACGTAGTTCCAAACTTACGGAAATTGTAAAGTAAACTAATTTCGGATTACCGCCTATAACTTCGCCCTTACTAAAACCCAGATAGGGAAGATCGCCCCCAGATAGATTTTGGAGCAATTTTAAAAACTAAAATCACGATCTATATATTAGCTTTCTTCATGTCTAAAATATATTTGATGTGAATTTTAATGCAACCGGTTGCTCCTCTCGCTATTTTCTTTCTCCATTCCCACTGCACTCAACCTACCAATCCAATTGTTTACATTTTTTTTTACTCTCTTACCCATACCTTATTTGTCAATGCATTCAACAATCTTGCTGACAACTTCCCTGTCTTCTGTTAAACCAGTTCGTACGTGTACCAATTCAACTGACTGTTTTTCATTGCTCTCAACATAACTCGTTTTGTTACTAACTATATCCATACAGTACTTCCCCCAGAAAAGAAAGTCCTTTCTTCCCGTCCATACCTTTTGTTTTGTTATTTACATTATTACATCCAAAGTAAGGCGGGGAGCTGGCAGAATCGTTAGCACGCGAGGCAAAATATTTAGCGGCATTTTGTCCGTCCTTACCTTCTGAGTTCAAATTCCACCAAGGTCGACTTTGCTTTTCATTGTTTCGGGGTCGATAAATTAAATACCAGTGAAACACTAGTCCCCTCCCCCAAAATGTCAGGTCTTGTGCTTTTAGAAAGGATTATTACATCCAAAGTAATTAGACGCTGAACATCACTACTTTCCTTAGATTCTGGTGTCCTATTTTCTTCTCCCCCCCTCTCTCTCTGCCATTGTTAGATTTAACTACAAAGAAATAGAGTATGTAACCACCACCATCACCATTTAACATTCATGTTCCATGCTGGCATAGGTTAAACAGTTGGTTAAGAGGTGCAGCAACATCAAAGGAAGATAGCTTTCATGTGCGGCAGATGCACAGGGGCAATAAGCACCACAGATGCTCAGAAAACAGATTCTATCACATGCCAGGGGGAGAAACTAGAAGTAGTTGATAGCTTCCACTACCTAGGTGACCAAGTTAGTAGTGGAAGTGGATGCTCAGAGAGTCTTATGTTACCACTAGAATAAGAAAAGCCTGGGCAAAGTTCAGAAAGCTTCTACCCCTACTGGTGACAAAGGGCCTCTCGCTGAGAGTGAAAGGTAGATTGTACAATGCATGTGTGTGAACTGCCATTCTTCACGACATACATAGGCTCGAGAGAAATGAAGCTAGCATGATCTGCTGGATGTGTAATGTCAGTATGGACACACGACAGAGTGTAAGTGCCCTGAGAGAAATGTTGGACATAAGAAGCATCGGATGTGGCGTGCAAGAGAGACGTTTGTGCTGGATGTACTACGGATGGACAAGGAGAGATGTGTGAAGATGTGCCACTCCCAAACAGTTGAAATAATCCTGGGTAGAGGTAGACCCAGAAAGACATGGGATGAGGTAGTCGAGCGTGACTTTTGAACGCTGGACCTCACAGAGGCAATGATGAAAGACAGAGACCTCTAGAGATATGCTGTAACTGCAAAGATCCAGCAAATAAAGTGAGTTCACGGCTGTATCCTGCACCAGTTTTGCATAACCAGCCTCAGCCCATTCAAAAGTACCTTGGGTTGTAAGGCGACCTGCTGTGCTTGAGGAGACCTATTGAGTCAAGTACATTAACATCAAAATGAAAATCAAATGGAAATTGTAGTCGTGATACCCATGCCAGTGGCACATAAAAAGCACCGTCCAAACATGACCGATGCTAGTGCCACCTTGACTGGCTTCTGTGCTGGTGGCACATAAAAAGCACCAACCGATCGTGGCATGTAAAAAGCACCCACTACACTCACGGAGTGGTTGGTATTAGGAAGGACATCCAGCTGTAGAAACACTGCCTAATCAGACTGGAGCCTGGTGCAGCCTCCTGGTTTCTCAGACCCCAGTCGAACCATGCTAGCATGGAAAATGGACGTTAAACGATGATGATGATGATGTAAAAAGAGAAAATGCAAGATATGTAGTTTCCATTTACACCCTGAGCAATGTTGATCCTAATGCCCTGAAAGAAACCCACGAAAGAGCCTTTGGTGTGGCACTGATTTCTAATACAGTAGCAACTGCAAGTGAAGTATTCAAAAGAGCTGCAGTTCAGAAGAAAGAGTAGAATGATAGTAGAAGGAAATTAGATAAAGCACAAATGTAATGTAAATTCCTCTTCTCATAATTATAATAAGTAGCTGGACCAATGGAAATTCCATGTTATAAATCAGCACATTTGAAAATATTGTGTTAGCTTATTAAACACAAGCAGAGAGTTTCGAAAATTCACTTGATATCCAGCCATTTAATAAGATATTGCTTATTTATCTTCTTGTCATACATTTGGCAGATTTTCGAGCGAGATCGTTGCCAGTGCCCCTGGACTGGTTCTTGTGCGGGTGGCACATAAAATACACCATTTTGAGCGTGGCCGTTGCCAGTACCGCCTGACTGGCCTTTGTGCTGGTGGCACGTAAAAGCACCCACTACACTCTCTGAGTGGTTGGCGTTAGGAAGGGCATCCAGATGTAGAAACTCTGCCAAATCAGATTGGAGCCTGGTGCAGCCATCTGGTTTCACCAGTCCTCATTCAAATCATCCAACCCATGCTAGCATGGAAAGCGGACGTTAAATGATGATGATGATGATGTAGTTTATAGTTTAAGGAAATAAAATATGAATTAAAAAGATAAAACTTATTCATATATCATCTTCATCGTTTAACGTCCGCTTTCCATGCTAGCATGGGTTGGACGACTTGACTGAGGACTGGTGAAACCGGATGGCAACACCAGGCTCCAATCTAAATTTGGCAGAGTTTCTACAGCTGGATGCCCTTCCTAACGCCAACCACTCAGAGAGTGTAGTAGGTGCTTTTATGTGTCACCCGCACGAAGGCCAGTCAGGCGATACTGGCAACGGCCACGCTCGAAATGGTGTCTTTTATGTGCCACCCGCACAAGCCAGTCTGGGGGCACTGGCAACGATCTCGCTTGAAAATCCTACGAAGGCCAGTCAGGCGGTACTGGCAACGGCCACGCTCGAAATGGTATATATATTGATTAAATGTTTATTATTTACAATTTTGTTAAATATCTGTCCCTGTGCTTTATTTAGTGTAAGAGAGTAGGACATGCTTACGTCCATATTTTATAAACAAATGTTTTGAGCAGATGATAATTAATTGCATTAAACACATGTGTTACATGAGGGAATTTTAAAAAAATAAAAATATATAAACAAACTACACTGTTCAATGTCCAACCACCAACAAGGTGCGGTCCAAGTTATTTGCCAATAGAGAATATTTTCATTTCTTTTTATTTCATTTCAATTCAGTGATCTATCTACTTGTATATCTATTAATATATCTCTCTATTTGCATAACTTTTGATGTATCGGTAGGCTCACCTACCTACCAGTCTGACTGCCTCTCTGTCTGTCTATCTGTCTAACTAACTATCATATCTACTTCCTTTTTTGCCAATGTGTGTATCTGTTTACTTCTATCTATAATAATAAAAGAAAAATTCTGTCTGTCCATCTGAAACCCTTGTATCTCACATTATATTTGCTCTACATAGACATATATCTTTTTGGAATCAGGATGATCTCAGGATTAAAAATCTGCCCTTCATTTGGTTCTTGAACATCCAGTATTATGATCTGATTTAAAAGCATTTGAGTGCTATTTCTAGCAGGCAAAGCTTGACTGATTCACACCATCTTGGTTGGTGTTTGTCAGATGACGTCAAAGATCAAGGGGGAGATAAGTGACATAATTTTTTTTTTGCCTATGACACTACATGGACCCTAAGAAAGGCATGTGTAAAATTTGAATGAAATTGGTTGTGTAGTTCTTGAGTTTTAGGGATTCACACAGACAGACAAACACACATTCTCGTTTATATATATATATTTTACACATGCCTTATTTAGGGTCCATGTAGTGTCATAGGCCAAAAAATTGTTGACTGTTCATGATGGTACTATTAGACAAAACTCCTGTTCTATTATGAACTCCACAAATCAAACTATGTAGTTCTAAATATAGAACTACATGTACGCAAAAAACGGTAGAACAACTTTGTGTCATTCTGTATTAAAGCGGATTGTTGGATTTTAAGAAATCAAATATATTTATATTCTTAAAGTATATCCAGCGCATTTAAGAAACTAAGTACATTTCGTTGTTTCAGTTTCCGTTTCGTTTTTTCGTTCTACTTCTTAAAATACCCACGAAGACACTAAAATAGGAAACAACCGGGTATGAGTGTTGTATGATTCCCTGTTATCACTGATGGAGCAGACTTATGACCAACTATATTCCATCCCGTTCTTATCTCTTGTGCAGGAAACCCATTCCGCATTATCCAATGTAATCCCTTTCTAAGACGGCAGGCGCGTGAATTGAGGGATAATTGGTTGCTGTTTCAAGTAAATAGAGATGACGTAAAGGTACGGTTGTAGGTGATGATAGGAGTAATGTTAGATGGTACAGTATTGGGAAAGGGAGTATACTATTAATATAAACTGTCGTGTGATGATGGTAGCAAGTTTGGTAGGATATTTTAATGGGGAAGGTGGCGATGTTTCGTTGCTGCTACAATTGTTTGAAGTAAAGGCTTAATAATCATTATAGTGCTGGCTTAAACGGGCTTATCCCATCAGCAGCTTAACAAGAAAATAGTGAAGAGTGCTTGTAACTGACATTAATAGTTTTCTGGGGGGGGGGGGTTTAATATTTCAACAGACCATAACTCTCTCTCTATCGATCTGTAACTTAGCTTCTTCTCACTTTCAATTTATTTACCCAACAACCTTTTTCATTCTTTTCAGATCTTTCTTCTCATTCCTTTTCTCGCCCTTCTACGTCTTGTATTTCTCGTCTCCTTTATCTACCCTTTCCGCTCGAATGACGCTTATCGATCTCTTCCAACGTGATCCAGAACGGAAAAATATCGATAGATGTTGTGTGCATCTGCTAAATACTTACACAAACAGGCAACGCCGCTCCCTCAACATGCTAAAAAAAAACAGCTGTCAAATCTCCCTTAAATTATACCCACAACGTCTTAAAAAACACGATATAAAAATGTTATCATGACAGTGATACCTTTGCTTGATCAGAGCTGACCTGGGGTTAAACAACCATTTAGCGTACGCACACATACATACACACACACGCACGCACGTCGGCACACCTTTATATTGGTTTATTTATAATAGTACAAGGTCACATGTTTGTAGTAGAAGATTTAGATGTTTAACTCGATCTCCGTAAATATCTGACACTTATCTACATTCGATGGATGTGGTCCTGAAAGAATCTGAACTTTCAACATTGATGTAGAAACTAAACATTTTAGAGGAAAAAATAGCAGCAGGTGGATTGTCTGTCGGCCTTGGAGCTCTTCTAAAAATTCTACAATTTCTAGCCCATCGAACAATTGATGGCCTCTAGATAATTTTTTGTTACGATTTGTTTAATTTTCGCTGAAATAAGCATTGCCAGAGATAAAAATGATAGGAGTATACACGGAGATGTTGTTATATGATAAAATCTATAATATATAACTTATACAGGAGGATATACGAGGGTATTCTTATAAGACAATAATAATGCTTCTCATAAATGGTGGGACTGAGAATCAAGGAGAAAGATTGGCACGATTAATAAAATATGGTTTTAAACATTGTAAACTGTCCAACACCATGTAAAGAAAAGAATTTTTTGATCACAAAACTCTGAAGAGTGCAGGGTTACATAATTGGACTGTTGGATAACACTCTGTTAAACCCCAAGAGCAAAACCGATCAGTAAGATTGGCAGTAATGGCTATATAATATTGTACACTTTGATATATATATATGTTTTCGCAGCCATAAAGCACTAAGTCTTATAGATGACTCAAGCGCTTTATGGATGCAAAACCATTAGTTTCCCCTATGACTGGCCATATAATTCACTTCCTGTAACTATATTACTGGTCTGAGATTTAGAGTGTGTTTCATTTTCAGATATATGATCAACTGACTATATATATATATATATATATATATATATATATATCGCTCATCTGATCCACCAGTGACCAAACAGGTGCGAAAGAAATTTCTTTGTCAAAAAATGATGGATTGTTTCCCTTCGACTTCAACCATGTCATTTAAGGTTCAAGTGGACAGGAGGCGACCTACATAGGTAGGAATTTCTCCTGTGGTATGTCTTTCCTTCTAGCTGTCATGACCATTATAGATACAGCAAGCCATCAAAGGATGGCTCACAGTCAGAGACAGACGGAAAGAGAGAGATAGCCATAAGACAGCCAGCCAGTAACTTCGCCAGTTAAACAAGCAACACAGGTTCACATATTCAACATGAACAACAATTGCAGTCGCAGAACATAAACAGACACCACTGAATGACCAATTCACACACAGACACAAAACATGTCCGGGTCCGGTTCTACCCTGTCATATCAACACAGTATTTACCCTGTTAATTTCCTTTTGACCAGCTCGAAGTAGTTGGTAATGTGATGCAGTGAAATATTTGGTGTATACAAGTAAATGCAAGTGTTGTCTAAATAAATTATTTAAACTACAATTCGATGTTTTCCCATTGTATTACTTAGATGTCGTCCACATGCCTATTTCATCTGCTACCTCAACACCTTTAGCTACACCTTTCCCACTACACACACACACACACACACACATATATATATATATATATATAGCCATCTAAGAATCCATAAGTCAGAATACTGCACAGACTGCAGTGTAGAGTATATTGCAATAGGTTGTCCACATCTTGTACCTTATATGATGGCTTCTTTTGACCTACAATGCATGTGTGTGTGTGTATAGATAGATAAATAGATAGATAGATAGATAGATAGATAGATAGATAGATAGATAGATAGACAGTTAGACAGACAGATAGATAGATTGATAGATAGATAGATAGATATTGGTAATGGTGGTGCCTTGTATTTTCAGTCAGAGAACTACTAGGTTGCTGGCCCCTTTTGTCACACAAATAGATTTTGGGATCCTACCAAAATGGTGGTAAGAACAAAATATTTGCAACACCAAATCTCTTCAGGTAACTTAGGTTTCATGAGTAGATGCAGTTCATTACCGTGTTTACTTGGCACAAGTATTTTTTTTATTTGCCTTTAATTTAAATTCTCAGACAAGCAAGTAAAAGATATGCTGCAATGAAAAAGACTAGCAACAAAAATAACATCAACAGTAACAGTAAAGGATCAAACCTTAACAAACATTTATTCAAACCAGATATACAACTATCAGGCAGATAATAGCAAAATATTTTGTTTTGAAGTCTCTAAAGCAAACCACCAGAAATATGGATTTGAATGTGTAGGAACATGCTTTGGGCAATTGTTACTTTTGCTCACTTAAATGCTTCTTTTAAACCGTTAAGCTTGCAAAGTATAATCAACTTTTCCCACACCATCTTGCAGATTAAACTGACAGGCGATGGGGTGATACACTTACACAACAGTTCCTCTATCCCTCTCATCAACAGCCTTGTTTCAATATACTAACTCCTGTTGCTATGGCTCCATATTGATATGTTTCCCTTGTTTATATACAACCATTACAGGAAACATGTCACTGTATTGGAGATTATCTCAATTTTCATGGCATAGTCTGAGAGATACCTACGCCACGGCATAGTGCCAGACTATCTATCAAACAGTATTTTCATGAATGGATCTCACCTTAGCAGGTTAAGCTGATTGATATACACAGCAACAGCTTGCATTTCCAAATGGTACTTTGTCTGCAGCAAAGGAAATGAAGTTCTAATATTTGATTTCAAATTTTGACACAAGACCAGCAATTTCAAGGTTGGGATGTCAGTCAATTACATTGGCCCCCCAGTGCTCAACTGATACTTATTTTATCATCCCCGAAAGGATGAAAGGCAAAGTCAACCCCAGCAGAATTTGAACTCAGGATATACAGGACAAAATGCTTAGCAGCATTTTGTCTAGCATGCTAATGATTCTGCCTTCTCTCAGCATTTAAATATTCTTTTCTACTATAGGTTGAAAAGAATATGTGGGAGGATTCTAGTCAATTACATCGACCCCAGTGCTCAACTGGTACTTAATTTATCAACCTCAAAAGGATGAAAGGCAAATTCAACCTCGGTAGAATGCAGCATTTAAATATTAAAACCTCATAGGGCAGCAAGATGGCCAAGTTGTTAGCATGCCAGGCAAAAGCTTAGTAGCATTTTCTCTGTCTTTATATTCTGAGTTCAAATTCCACCAAGGTCAACTTTATCTTTCATCATTTTAGAGTCAATAAAATAAGTACCAGTTGAACACTGGGGTCAATGTAATCAACTTACACACATGTGAGATGTTTGCTAATAAATTTTAATAAAAATTTGAAATTGAAAGAAGCCCATTATATAAATTTGTGTGTGTGTGTGTATTTATGTGTATATGAGTGTGTGTGTGTATGTTTGTGTTTATCTCCTACCACTGCTTGACAACCAGTGTTGGTGTGTTTACATCCTAGTAACTTAATGGTTTGACACGAGACCAATGGAATAAAGTACTAGGCTTAAAAAAATGTCCTGGGATTGATTTGTTTAAACAAAATCCTTCAAAGTTGTGCCCCAGTATATATATATATATATATATATATATATATAAAGAAGACCACTAGGTGGATGGCTAATGTGCTAGAAGATCACATTTTTCTAGCACATTAGCCGTCCACCTAGTGCTCTCCTTTATGTATACATATACAATAATCCTTTGAGATCTCAGATAATTTTTCTGAATCTCCTGATTCTTTCAATGTACTAGTTCCATGGTATTAAATTGATATTAATTAATATCCAATTTTTTACCTTGCTGTTTTAATTTATACACACACACACACACATATATATATATATTTGTTTTGCAAGATTTTTGATGTGAAATCGTGTGTTGAAACAGATGTACTTGGGGATGGTCATATTGCCAGTTTAGCCAATAAAAACACATGCACAGTGCGTGTTTTTATTGGCTAAACTGGCAATATGACCATCCCCAAGTACAACATATATATATATTGACAGTAAGTTGTTTTACACCTATTACACTAATTATTTTTTGCTTTTGAGCTCGGGTCAAACACTATAGTTTAGAGTCCATGGACTGACGATGTGAATGTTCCGAGTCCTCTCCCGGCCCCGCCTTTCACGAGAGCGCAATTTTTTTTTTTTTTTTTTTTTTCATATTCGTTCAGAGCAAGTTCTTTTACATCTATTACATTATTTTTCTTTAGTTTCTTGGCTCCGGTGAGGCGTCTCGGAACATTCGCGATGTGAATGTTCCGAGGCCTCTCCCCGTCCGTTCGCGAGCGCGCGTTTATTTCTTCGTATTCGTTCGCAGCAAGTTGTTTTACACCTATTAGAATATTTTCTTTTTTTCTTTTCCCACCGGGTCAAACGCTTCAGTTTGACCCCTTTCCCCACAGGAAAAAAAGAAAAAGAAAAAAGAGCAGACACCACAGAATTTAAAAGACCCCTCCGCCGGTGAAAAAGGTTACGAGAGAGTGTTGTCATTGAGCGATAGAGAGAAAGGAAATAGAAGGACTAGACCAGAGACTAAAGAGAAATTGGGACCTAGAGGCAACGAGTGGTGTTACTCAGTGTGGGGTGAGTAGCACACTCTTCTTATTTCCATTTTCAGATATCATTCATGTTATCATATCTTTTAATTTGTTATTCACGTGCATTTTCATGTATCATTCATCATATTATAATTTATTTTTATATTTTTAATTGTTATGTGTCCCCACATGTGTTGTAGTATCCCCTCTGTGTACTGCCCAATGTGGAAAATTTTATGAAACAAAGAAGCTTACTTCCTAACCACATGGTTCGGGGTTCAGTCACACTGCGTGGCACCTTGGGCAAGTGTCTTCTGTTATAATCTCGGGCCAACCAAAGCCTTGTGAATGGATTTGGTATACGGAAACTGAAAGAAACCCGTCATATATGTATGTGTTGTGTCCTTGTGTTCATCTCTTGACAACCGGTGCTGGTGTGTTTACGTCCACTAACATCGCGGTTCGGCTAAAAAGATTCATAGAATAAGTTCCAGACTTTACAAACAATAAAAAGGACTGGGGTCGATTCGTTCGACTAAACTTCTTCAAGATAGTGCCCTAACATGGTCGCAGTCTGAAACAAATAAATGATAAAAAATAAAATATATATACATATAATTGTGGAATAACTAACGAAGTATTGGCACATATTTCTTTCAGGGACAGTTTTTCTGTCATCGCCGGTCTCCCCCGGAAGTGTCAAAGAGAATAATAACATGGGTGATGTGGGATCCCTGAAATGGGCTGTTCGTTCCTGTAATCTACACCTTGTTAAACGTCTGGTGAAATGTGGAGTGTCTGTCGACCAAAGACTATGGGTTTGTATATTTATCCCCTTATTGTGTGTCTGTTATCGGTGGAGAATAATTCAACGTGCATTAGTTGACAATTTGCAACAACAACAAAAATATACACAAGTCCAGCCACCACCCGCATCAAATTGAGTCATTGAAGTGGGGGTCGTGGGGCGATGTATGGGGTGGGGAACCCTTTTTGTACCAGGAGTGATTTGCAAATAGATAAAGATTTGTAAGTCACAACTGTGCCGAGAAAAAAAAAAGGAAGTGAATCGGCATTGCTACACATATGTACCCCAGTGACTTTATTGTCTCCTAACTCCCAGAAAAATGGATATTTTTTAATGAAAATTTTACAAATACGCTTCAGATGGTGTAGATTCTTATTATACCTGAATATGTGGTGGAAAACTTTTTCCGAGGGTGGGGGTGAGGAATTTCGGAAAGTTCACACAAGACCGCTTTCTTTACTCATAACTTTAAAAAGAAATGGCTAATTTTTTTTATGAAGTTTTCTATAAATACCTTTCAGAGTGTGTAGATTACAATTAGTTTGGAATTTAATATGAAAAAAAAAAAAAATGGTAGGCTCATATACTGATACATGTACTCTTACCAATGACATATCTACAAAATGAAACTTGAAATTTCGAAAAATATTCTACCTGTATTATGCTCAAACTGGCCAGATTTGGCCTCTCACACCTACCCTATAATGTAATTCTAAAAGCATACCAATCACATCATTGAAATCTCAAAGCTAAGAGATAAGACAAGATCGAATGAAAACAATGTGAATAAATAGGTATTAAAATTTAGAGAGTAATTTGAAAACTAAAGAGTTAATGGATAATATAGGTAACTATATTCATCGTCATCATCATTTAACGTCCGTTTTTCATGTTGGACAGTTTGACAGGAGCTGGATATAATATATTTATGTGTGTAAAAAAAAAAAAAAAGTGAGATGATCACAGCATGATTGTCTTTGGTTATATTAGTCTGTCGAATCAAATGTACAAGGGTGTTTTTACAGGATCGCTAAATATAGCTGCCAAATCTCTCTCAGATCATATCCTACATCTTTTATAAGAGAAAGGACACATAAGATAATGTAGTCTTAGATATACTATGTCTACATAAAAGATGGAATAGTCACAGTTAAAATACCTTCGATCTTAAGTGTGTGTGATCAACTTTGACCTAAAACCATATGACAACTTAACAATTTTCATCTTTCCAGTATGGTGGAACATTGCTCTGTAATTGCTCTTTGTAATTTTCTTCTTTAGTATGGCACAACATTGCTCCAGGAGGCAGTTACTCAGGCACATGTCGAAATGGCACGTATTTTGGTCCAGTATGGTAAAGCAGATCTCGATGCACAAAACGATGTAAGTCAAATATTTTCCCAATTCTCTTTTATTGGTTCCAACCAGTTGACATGGTTTAACTATAATCCACCTCTGAATACGAAGTTGCTAAAACTTTAAATAACTATTAAATAAACTAGCAAATCTACCCATCTATGATGGAGGCATAAAATGAAGGAGGAAAGTCATAACAGCTGTATGTATTGAGAAATGTGTAAATGGACTTGATAGATTACTGGGTGATGTCTTAGAGAAATCATGTTATTGTTGGTGATGCAGCTATATGACGTGTTTGCAAAGCTGATTTATTAATACAAAACTCAATATCCAATAAATAACCCTACTTTTTCACATTTTTTTCACTAAAAACCTTCCTGATTACCTCCTTCGTAATCCTGAAAAACATCGTGACCATTGGTCCAGCCATTTGACTGTGAAAAAGGAACAGACAGACAGGCATAATGCCCATTATTGTAAGATGTCTGATAAAGAAGACTGTTGTAGACTAAATAGTCATTGGCACTCCATTGATTACAACAATGAGTGTTTCAGTTGATCTGATCAACAGAAGTTCGTGAGGCCGCTCATGAAATTAACTTGCATGTAGCTGAGCACTCCACAGACACACATGTCCTTAATGGAGTTTACAGGGAGATTCAGCTTGACACAGAATGTGATAAGGCTGGCTCTTTAAAATAAAGGTACAACTCATATTTGCTAGCTGAGGGACTGGAGTAACATGAAATAAAGTGTCTTGCTCAAGAACATAATGCACCACCAGTAATCAAACTCACAACCTTATGATCACAAGTCCAATACTCTAACCACTAAGCCACGCACCCTCACAGTTTGAAAATTTGAATAAATATCTGACTTTTAATATTTTGGGCTGAGCCCTTTTTTGGAGAAAAACATGAAATAGTTTTCAGTAGCATTAAATAAATAAATCTATGAACTTATTTATATTTTACTTCAGGATGGAAAAACTGCCCTTCATATAGCTTCGCGGGCTGGTCAAGAAGCCCTTGTGGATCTTCTTTTAGAAGCAGGAGCTAAAGTTAATATACAGTGCCTTGTGAGTATCTGAAGTCTTATAATAATGTGTAACACAATTTTTGTCCTTGGGTAGCAACTGTCATTTCCTATTTGCTAACCCTTAGAAAGTATGAAAAATGGCCAATATTTCCTTCAAACTTTGGTTTTGTTATATTTATTCAAACCCCAAAGAATCCCTCTCAACACATGGCTGTGATGCTCCCCCACCACTGCTCATGATCAGAGATGCACATATTGTCAACCACTAAGGGACATGCTCAAGTGCTTAAGGTCAAGCAACTGACAAGCAAATCTGTGGTTTTGAGCAGAATATTTGCTATAACGATATTTCTGCTTCAGTAACTCAGCACTGAATCTGTCTGAAATGTAATGGATAATATAGGTCAGTTTCAAAATATTGATGTCCAGGTAACAAAAGCAAAGTTTGAAGGGAATAGCAGTTATTTCTTTTGATTTCTAGACAGAAGCAAATAGGAAATAACACTTACTGACCAAAATTTTTTTAAAAATTAATATTTTGTTACACAGTGTAATCTATCATTATCTTTGTCATCATCATTGTTGTTGTTCTTATTCTTGATCTAAACATCACCATCATGGACCAAGTGATAGCACCTCTAAATTAGTGGTTCTCAACCAGGATCCATATGGCTCTTGGGGGTCCATATAAGATTTTCTCGTTAAAATTTATGTGCAATAAAATAGTTATATTTCTACAATTCACAGAATATTTAAAGATTTTTTTAATACAATTTCTAATAATATTTAATCATAAAAATATAATAGGAGTTTTTGGATATCAAATGGCTTGGAGTGTCCGTCTCCTTGAGTAAAATAGAGGTCAAAGGGGTCCATAGGCCAAAAAAAATGGTTGAGAATCACTGCTCTAAGAGGTTGTTTGACCTGCTAGAAATAACAGCTAAACCCTGTCATCATGAAAACAGAAGGAGACAGATTATGTAGACCTAGGGTTAGGGTTACCTATGTGTACTGGGGTTGATCTAATCGACTGGCCCCCTCCCCAAAAATTTCGGGCCTTGTGCCTAGAGTAGAAAAGAATATTTATCCCCGGGGATAAATGTTACCTTAACAACTCAATCTCCATGTGTCATGTTTGAAAATTTGATTTTATCCAAGGTTTGTTATTTTTAAAGATTTAATGATTAACAAATTATTTTCTGTGTCTGTTGCAGGACGAGACAACTTCTCTACATTTAGCAATGTGGAAAAGCAAAGCAAATGTTGTTGAGAAACTGATTGCTGCAGGAGCCAACCTCAATCTCCGAGATCAGGTGAGAGAGAATAACACCATCAGTCATCATCATCATCATCATCATTAACATTGAGCTAACATGGGAAACTTCATGTAGTCACTGAAGCTGCTAGAAATAGCAGCCAAATTTCCCTCAAATCATCTACTTTCTATAAAATGGGCTTTGTATATTTGTACCCCAGCGTCACTTTGAGGGCATGTGCTGCTCTCTCACTCAATAATGATGATAATCTTTTCTACTGTAGGCACAAGACCTGAAATTTTGAGGTGGGGTGGGGGGGCTAGTCGATTACATCAATCCAAGTGCATAACTAGTACTTAATTTATTGACTATGAAAGGACAAAAGGCAAAGTTGACCTCGGTGGAATTTGAATTCACAACGTAGTGACAGACGAAATACCACTAAGCATTTTGTCCAGCATGCTAACGATTCTGCCAGCACACTACCTTTGCCTTAATAATAATAAGAAGAATAAGAATAAGGAGAGCTTGATGCAATTGTAATAGATTGTTTATTTAACGGTTTGAACAATATTTTGACAGCTCATCTATTTTTTTCAAGTTCAAACTTTAAAATAAAAACGGCTGCATAAACACAGAAATTGAAAAATATAAACGAGGAAATGCAGCATTCCTATTTTGATAGAATAACATCGTCAGTTTCAATTTTGTAACTGGAAAAAGAAAGAAAGAAGAAGAAGTATATTTAATCAAACAGTTTTGTGTAAATGTGATGAAATTCACCTGTCATTTTATTCATTCTTCCAGGGTGTGATGTTAGCAATTCACAAATATATTTGTCCTCATGCATTTTGAGGACTGAAAGTGTAGTAGATTCAGAATATTTTCTGAGAATGTGTACTTTCTGGTGTTTTACATGTCTTTTATACATTTTTTTTCATTTTGCAGGATGAATGGGCACCTTTGCACTGGGGCGTTGAAAATGGTAATTTTGAATTGGTGAGATTGTTGATAAATAATGGTGCCAAGACCAATGTAGTTAGTAAGGTAGGGTAGGATTTCTTTTGTTGCTGGTTCTTTGTATTTCTACCCCATTATCATCATCATGTTTGTTAATCCTTTCATAAACTTTAAGGGTTCACTATGTGAAAGTTTAAATCTAGTTTTCCTAGTATTGAGCACATGAAAAAGAAATCTCTCCCTAAATAGGAAGTAAGTGTGTGTTTTATCTTTTACTTGTTACAGTTATTAGACTGTAGCCATTCTGGGACACCACCTTGAAGAATTTTTAGTCAATTCTATCAACCTTAATACTTATTATTTTAAACCCCTGGTACTAATTCTATCAGCCTCTTTTGAGACCTAGGTTGGGAAGCAAACTTCTGACCACACAGCCTCACTTGTATGTGTATACGCATTGTATACACATACATATACATTTCTGTATTATACGCATACGTTTCAATTATATTTTCAGGCCCTGATGACCCCTTTGACATTGTCTGTGGTAAAAAGACATTTGTCAATCACAAAATATCTTCTGATAATGGGAGCTGGATTGGATATTATTGAAAACTCAGAAAAGGTAAAAATCAAAAAAAAAATTTTTTTTTTAAACTTGTGGTATATTAGCCTGGGTGGGGGTAGCGTTTCCCCTCTAGATCTTGTCTTTTACATGACGTATGTGGTTGTCAAGTTTAGATTTTCAGAACATGTATTTAATAAAGCATATTTCCAATATCACAAATTTTTGTGCTGTGGGGAGAGCCATTTGGAATGTCTCAAGTGAAACACAAATGCATTTCTTTTATAAACTTTCCTACTAATACTGATCCTCAGTAGTTTCTCATTCATAAGATATTTTTCAATTTTATTATTATTATTAAGGTCACTGCCTGGAATTGAACTCGGAATCTTGGGGTTATTAACCACGCTCTTAACCCTAAGATTCCGAGTTCAGTTCCAGGCAGTGACCTGAATAATAATAACATTGAAAAATACCTTAGGAATGAGAATCCAGGTTTTAAATTTCCCCAAGACACCTGATGAAGGCTGGAGGGTATATCAGCCAAAACGTTGTGTTAACAACAAACAAGATGAGGACAAATATCCGTCAAATGTAAATAATGTACACAATTCTTTTGTTAAAAAATGTATTTTAGTGACAGGGACAGTATTAATACTGAGCAGTAATATTTGTCTCCACTTAAAAGTAGATGTTCTGTTAGAACAAACTATACCATGATAGTTACCAGGAAAGAAACTTTCATCTTGGGATTTGATGCAAAATAGTCTTGGTTATGTTGCTAACAAGGATTTTAGCAAGGAAATAAATCCCTGCTATCTCCTGTACCAAGTCCTTCCCAGGAAGGTTGAAATTACATGATCTGGTGGTCTCAGTGCTGAAGATGGTGGGGATTTATCTTCCTGCTTGTGATATAAACAAGCATGTATCTACCATAGTATAGTTTGTTCTTGCAGAACATCCACGTTTAAGTGGGGTTAAATATAACAATTCTTTTGGTACAATCCCACCTTATTCTGTCACCTTCCTATGACACAAAGCAACCAATTTCAAAGCAATTGTATCTTAATTAAAACTTTATTTCACATGCAACAGAGAGTCACTGATGAAGTCAAAGGATGTGTAATGAAAGAACTTTGACTGACATATAAACTCAAATTAATGATAGTTATTTTACTAAATCCCTCCAAATTAATTATTATTTTCAAAATTGATTTAACTTTGTTGAATATTTCATTGAAAATATTGTCATGAAAGAAACAACACCATTTTTTAAAATTTCTACTAAAATTAAATTCTCCATTTGTCTTTATTGATGTTTTCTTTGTTTTTTTATATTATTTTTTCGCACACCAGAAACCTGTCAGTTTTTCATCGTTGCTGTTGGAACCAAACCTTTTGAAGGAACACAACACTGAAGTCTTACAACTTGTAGACATAATGATGGAAAATGGTTGCGATCTCTGGTTGGAAAGGAAAACATTGCTTTCCAAACAGCCAGCAGCCAGTTCTCTTGCCGAACAGCTCCATCGTATTTTAGTGTCTAAACTATCCACTCCACCAACTCTTCAAGAGATCTGCCGCTTTTTTTTAAGACAGCATTTACATCACCATTATCAAAAACCACCGAAGCATATTCAAAAGGAACAGCAGCACTGCCACCATAAACTATATATTGACAAAATCATAGCTCTTGAAGTACCTAAACACCTTGAAGACTTCATACTGACACGATCAGAGAGGATACAAATTGCATGCAAAGCCAAAAAACCACCTAAAACCCCTCCTCCCATGCCGCCACCACCATCAGATTCAACAAAAATAAAAACAAATAAAACATCAAAACCACAGAATAATTCTGTGAAACCTAAATCAGGTAATATTATTAATTTAAAGAAAAATGGTGCCACTTTCTCATCGGGGAAAGAAATGGCTAAATTAGAAGAAACTCATAAAAGCCAGGGTAAGTCTGCAAAATGGAAAAATTCCAAGTGGAATTCTTACCCCAACCAAAATGTTGTCCCTCCCCAACCAGTAAGAAACCCCCACTGTAGAACTCCTTTATTGAATGATCCAGTCCCTAGAAACCCTGTTTCTCAACCTTTACTTTCCAAACCTATGTATCCTGGGACAAGACAAAATAAATTTTCCAACAGGAATCCAGCCATGGCGATGAGAGACATGCCAAATCCAGCTTTTGTTCCAGTTCCCCAGCAAAGAGTACGACGACTGATCAGATTTTCTGCCGACAGTATTTTAGAGTGTCACCTACCGGAACCTAACGTGACTCAGAAAAAAAGGTCTTGGCGTTCAAATAAACAGTTTTAATTTATTCAAATGTGAAAATGAAAAGAAACACAGTAAAGGAATATTGCAATGTTGTTGTTGATGTTATTATTTAAGGCAGCAAGCTGGTAGAATGCTTAGGGACATTTTGCCTGTCTTTACATTGAGCTCAAATTCCACTGAGGTCAACTTTGCCGTTCATACTTTCAGGGTCGATAAATTAAGTACCAGTGGAACACTGGGGTCGATTCAATCACCTCCTCTCCTCCACCAAAATTTCAGGCCTTGTGCCTATAGTAGAAAGGATTATTATTATGACTAAGGTAGCAAGCAGGCAGAATTGTTAGCACGCCAGACAAAATGCTTAGCGGCATTTCATCCATCTTTATGTTCTGAGTTCAAATTCAATACAAAGTTATTGATCTGATCAACAGAATTGGCTGCTTGTGAAATTAGTGAGTAAGCGGTTGAGCACTCCACAGACAGGTACACTCTTAATGTGGTTCTCAAGGAGATTTAGTATGACAAGGCTGCTCTTTGAAATACAGATACAACTAATTTTTTGTCAGCTGAGTGTACTGGAGCAATGTGTAATAAAGTGTCTTGCTCAAGGACACAAAGTGCTGTCGAGTATCTAACTCACGACCATATGATTGTGAACCGAATGCCCTAACCACAACCACTAAGCCATGCTTAGGTCCACATACTCTTAGATATAAATATCTTGTAGTAAACTTCAGTCCTGTCTGAGTGGCAGAAATGTAGACAAAGCCTGTCCTTTGAAACAAAAGATTTGAATTAAATCCAAGAGAAAGTGTGTCTGAAGAAGAGCTTTCAAAGATAAGCATGCTTGTGATTATGTGTGTGTGTGTGTGTGTGTGTGTGTGTGTGCACGCATAAAACTGGATGATTTTTGTTGGTCATGGAATCCCTGCAGCATGGGCAACACAATATCAATTGGCACTGTATGTGACTGGTACTCTGGGCTGATATTTCACTCGGCCAGTTGATACACTGGCAAAGCATCTTATATACAGTCAGCCAATTTTTATACAAAAAAACCCAGTAATTTTACACAATCACCACACACACATGCACAAACAAAATCTTGCCATTCAGTTCCTGCTGACAATTTGTTTCCTGAATGTAGGAAACTCAGTTAAAATACAGAAAGAAAATAAAGAAAACTGTTTAAAATGGCAGTTTTATTGATTAAAAACAAAATTTGAAGAACAAAATGTTATATAAAAAAACAACAAAAAAAAAAACTAAATTGTGAAAATTTTTTTTACAGAGTTTGGAGAGAATCAATTCATGGAAAAACAATTGCTTGGAATCAAAATGGTGCCATTTCATTTAAGAATTTATTATCGTTGCGGGGAGGGAAGTGTGTATGTGTTTTCTTTGTAACAAGATAGAATTCATTTTGTTTTACTAAAATTCTTGGGAAGTTCAAGTAAAGGTTTCACCATTTTGCCACTGCAAAGGTTCTAAAATAAATTCTCGACCACCAGTGTAGTAAACCGCACCCCACCCCCATACATTCTAGCAATGAATCTAGTGGCCTATTTAGGAGGATGGCCATGATTGGCGGAAAGGGACATTTAGTTTACCATTTATGCAATTTGTTGTGGTTGGCCAGAGAACCAGGTCAGACCTATAATTAAAAATGTGCCATCCATGATTCTGCTCTTCCTTCAAGTACTGACTATCTAAAACTACATTATTCACCATCTCCTTCCATTTTCAAAGACAGTAGGATGCAATTTGAGGACGGTTTGGTTGTTATTTCCAGCAACCCCTACATAAAGAGTCCCTCTTTGACCCAAGCACACTATGTTAGGCATCACCAGTGAATGATGTGGTTCTAGAGTTACTCTCTCTACATTTCTATTCCTATTCATAACAAGAACCTCAGTTGTCAACAGAGTGTTGGTTGCCAATAACTAATTACAAAGCCTTCAACAGGCTGAGGGGAAGAGGACATGGAACCAAGCTAAACTTAAGGCCCACATAATATATTAAAATCATTCTAAAAATTTGACCCCTTTGTGTAAAATTTGCACTAATTCATTAAAATTTTCACAATTGAAAGCCCATGTACAAACATAGGGTTAAGTTGCAATATAGGGTCAAAGATTACTCTAGATCAGTGGTTCTCAACCAGGGTTCACATGACCCTTTGGGGTCCATACGCGATTTCGTTGTTAAAGTTTATGCGCAATAAATTGGTTATGCTTCTACGATACACAAAATATTTAAGCATTTTTTAATAACAAATTCTAATAATATTAATCACAAAAATGGGACTTTTTAGACATTGAATGATTATGAGGGTTCCACACCCTAAGTAAAACAAGAATTAAAGGGGTTTAGGCAAAAAAAATGGCTGAGAACCATCGCTCTAGATGCAGAAACTGTAGCAGCTGAGTGAATGGTTTAGGATGACAATTAAAAATAACTGGAAAAGGTAGAAATGCCAAAATCTCTCACTTTGTACTGTTTAGTATCAATGTACCACCTAGTAGTGCCTAAAATGATAATTAAACCCCAGTTAACTGTATCTATGTTGCAATGTGAATTTAATAGGTTTCATATCACATCCTGGATTATTTTGGGAACTGCATTCATGTCATCACTTCCCATTTCCTGATTTAAATATTTCAGGTTTTTAGCCAACATATGAAACAAATTTTAAGTGTGGTGCCACTGGGGAACAAGAGATAAGCTAAACAGCTGGCATTGTTCCAATTCTAAAATGGCGAGTGGTAAGGTTCAGTCCTACAGCATGGCACCTTGAGCAAGTGTCTTCTACTATAGCCTTGGGCCAACCAAAGCCTTCAGTGGATTTGGTAGACAGAAACTGAAAGAAGCCCATCATATATATATATATATATATATATATATAATGTGTGTGTGTCTTTGTTCCCCACCACTGCTTGACAAGTGGTGGGGAACAAGTGCTATGTTCATGCCCCCATAACTTAGCAGTTCAGTAAAAAAGACTGATAAAGTACTGGGGTCAATTCATTCGACTAAAAATTCTTCACTGTGGTACCCCAGCATGGTCGTAGTCTAATGACTGAATCAAGTAAAAGAATAAAAAAAAAGAATCTCATTTTTCTCTTTCTCAGTAATTTTCAGACTTTGTACTTAATTAAAATGTGTATAGCGTCTGGGCTGGATTCAAATCTGTCAATAGGATAAGGTCCAAAAATGTATTGGACCGGCACTCTGTCGGTTACGATGAAGAGGGTTCCAGTTGATCCAATCAAAGGAACAGCCTGCTAATGAAATTAATATGCAAGTGGCCGAGCACTCCACAGACACATATACTCTTAGTGTAGTTCTCAGGAAGATTCATCATGACATAAAATGTGACAAGGTTGGCCCTTTGAAATACTGGTAGAACTCATTTTTTGCCAGCTGAATGGACTGGAGCAATGTGAAATAAAATGTGTTGCTCAAGGACACATCACACTGCCAAGTATTGAGCTCACAACCTTTTGATTGTTAGTCGAATACCCTAACCACTTAGCCATGTGCCTTCACATGTGGTAGACTAGATTCTAATGATAATACATACCGTTCCACTAAACAATATGAAGACAGATAACATCATCATCATCATCATCGTCGTTTAACGTCCGCTTTCCATGCTAGCATGGTTTGGACGATTTGACTGCAGACTGGTGGACCAGGAGGCGACACCAGGCTCCAATCTGATTTGGCAGACTTTCTTAACAAATGTAAGAAATACATAGTTGTTCTTATTATTAACCGGACAGGTCACAGAGATAGGAACTTAATAACAAAAAGGTCAAGAAACCACAAATTACGAAGACTTGCAAACAGCAGAAGATCCAAAGGGGAGGAGGAGGGATTATCAGAGGGGGGGATGAAGAGGGAATAGAAGTAAAACAGTGGGATTTTGTTATGGTAGCACCAATGTTTTCAAGAATGAATTGGTAAATGTCACACATTTCTATCATGACTTAAATCAACCAGTATATATTAGAAATAGCAGCTACAGGTCCTCCACATTACATTGTATCATCTTAAAGAAGGACATAACAAATTATGTAGCCTTAGGTATGAAATAATAAAACAAAAATGGAGCAGTGACATCCTGAACAACTTAAGTTACGGTCGACTCCCACCACCACCAGTTACATTCCCAAGTCTATTCAATGACAGACCTGTGGCTAAACAATAACTTAAAATAGCCAAAATATTTTTCTAAAATGAGTTAATTTTAACATAATTTCATTGAATAAACACAAAAAAAGACAGTTTTCCACTGTCCGTTTCTGAAGTGTTGACAAATTTGAAAGATATGTTTTGGTGTAGACTCAATACATTTTTGCCATACATTAAATATTTTCTCTCAAAATTCCTGAAAACATCAAAGTAAAACGATATTAGACTTGATTAAAATTCTTGCATACCTGTGTGATAATGACCTGCTTTTGCTGTTTAGCTTCAAATAAGACCTGGACCAGGATCCAGCTGACCTAGGGTCAAAGGCATACAAGTTGCAACAACCCCATTTTTTCCCCTGGGACAGTCTATCTAGATAGAACTGCATTATCCAATAAAATACATATGTGTTCTATAGACAGTATCTGTGCATCAAGGAATATTGACTGTTATTTCTAGCAAGTTGATCAACCACATTGAGACTTCTGCGTTGTTGTTTAGCTTCAGTTTGGTCTTGATCGAGCAGGTTTCTGATGAAAGGTTTTCCAGTCGTGATCATCCTGTCTTTTTTTTTTTTCCAGGAGTAAGCAGTATGTGGAACTACATTAACTTCTTTAAAGATGAAGTGTGATTTGAGGAAAATTTTTAGCTGCTACTTCTAGCAAGATAAGCAACCACATAGAGGTCCACTTGTTAGTGCACAACTAATAAATTTAATGAAGTAGAAACACCCACCTTACACCATTTTATATTTATATATATATATATATAGTTTCAGTCATTGGACTGTGGCCATGCTAGGGCACAACATGAAGTATTTGGTTGAACAAAGTGACCCCAGTACTTCTAAAGTCTGGTACTTATACTGGTTTCTTTTACCAAATTCTTAACTTACAGGGACAGAAACAACACCAACAGTTGAGTGGAGGGAGAACAAATACATACACACACAGAGCAGGTTATGTCTACCAAATTCACAAATGATTGGTTGGTTTGGGGTTATAGAAGACCCTTGCACAAGGTGCCATGCAGGGGGACTGAACCTGAAATCACATGGTTTGAAAGTGAGCTTCTTAACTACAAAGTTATGTCTAGTTTGCTTTGCAACCACCAAGTTTTGGGTTCAGTCCCACTGTGTGACACCTGAGCTAAGTGTCTTCTACTACAGTCCCATGCTGACTAATGCCTGCCTTGTGAGTAAACTTGGTAGATGGGAACTATGAGGAAGCCCATCTTATATATATCTCATGAACCGCAAGAGTAGTTGTGTAGTAAGTAGCTTGCTTACCAACCACATGGTTCCGGGTTCAGTCCCATTGCGTGGCACCTTGAGCAAGTGTCTTCTACTATAGCCTTGTGAGTGGATTTGGTAGACGGAAACTAAAAGAAGCCCGTCATATATATGTATATATGTACATATATATATGTTTGTGCGTTTGTGTTTGTCCCCCCTCCACCATCGCTTGACACCCGATGCTGGTGTGTTTACGTCCCCGTAACTTAGTGGTTCGGCAAAAGAAACCGATAGAATAAGTACTAGGCTAACAAAGAATAAGTCCTGGGGTCGATTTGCTCGACTAAAGGCGGTGCTCCAGCATGGCCGCAGTTAAATGACTGAAACAAGTAAAAGAGTAATGACATCCTTAAACAGAAGTCTCAGGTAACCTAAAACATCAAGCAAGAGACTTCAAGAATAATAAGTCACATCAAGCTGATGAGAAATTACCCAACATCAGCACATTTTCACCATCATGGTAAGTGGAGACAAAACATGTGACTCACATGCATATATATATATAAAAACGCACACACACAAACATATATACATATATCATCATCATCATCGTTTAACGTCCGCTTTCCATGCTAGCATGGGTTGGACGACTTGACTGAGGACTGGTGAAACCGGATGGCAACACCAGGCTCCAATCTAATTTGGCAGAGTTTCTACAGCTGGATGCCCTTCCTAACGCCAACCACTCAGAGAGTGTGACACATATATATATATATATATATATATATATATATATATATATATATATATATATATATATATACACACACACACACACACACACATATATATATATATATATATACACACACGTATATAAATATATAATACAAGACAATTGGACATCTGATTCATTATGACCATGAAAAGAAATATTGATTTCAAGGGATGTAGCAAGTCAATTACATCAATCCCATTGCTCAACTGATACTTATTTTACGATCCAAATCCTGGGAAGATAGGGGGTAAAGTCAACCCTGGCAGCATCGGAAATCAGCATATGAAGTCGGAAAAAATGCTGCAAAGCATTTATTCCACATTAACAATACTACCCGCTTGTTGCCTTTACTATGAAAAATATTAACGTTATTATAGAACTGTTAGTATGTCAGACGGACTAACTTGTTCCTCCCGAAATTGCTGGCCTTGTCTTTAAATTAAAAATCATTATCATAGGCGCAGGAGTGGCCGTGTGGTAAGTAGCTTGCTTACCAACCACATGGTTCCGGGTTCAGTCCCACTGCGTGGTACCTTGGGCAAGTGTCTTCTACTATAGTCTCGGGCTGACCAAAGCCTTGTGAGTGGATTTGGTAGAAGGAAACTGAAAGAAACCTATCGTATATATGTATATATATGTGTGTGTGTGTGTCCGTGTCCCCACCATTGCTTGACAACCGATGCTGGTGTGTTTACGTTCCTGTAACTTAGCGGTTCGGCAAAAAGAGACCGATAGAATAAGTACTAGGCTTCCAAAGAATAAATCCTGGGGTCGATTTTCTCGACTAAAGGCGGTGCTCCAGCATGGCTGCAGTCAAATGACTGAAACAAGTAAAAGAGTATTATTAAGGTGTCAAGCTAGCAGATTCGTTAAGGTGCCAGACAAAATCCTTAGTGGTATTTCATCAGTCTTTATGTTTTGAGTTCAAATTCTGCCGAGGTTGACTTTGCCATTCATCCTTTTGGGAGCTGATAAAATAACTACCAGTTGTGCACTGGGGTCGATGTAATTGACTAAGTCCTTTCACCAAAACTTCCTATAAGTAGAAAGGACTATTATTATTATTATGGGAGTGGATTGGCAGAATTGTTAGAGTGGCAGGAAAAAGTGTTGTGATATTTCTTCCAGCTCTTTGTTCCTAGTTCAAACCAGGTCATGGTCAACATTATCCTTTATCCCTCTGGGGTCAATAAAATAAAGTACCAGACAAGAACTTGGATCAATTTACTCAACTACAGCCACAAGCTGGCAGAATCATTAGCACAGCGGGCTAGATGCTTAGCAGCATTTCATCTGTTTTTACATTCTAAATTAATATTCTACTGAGGTTAACTCTGTTTTTCATCATTTCGAGGTTGATGAAATAAATATCAGCTGAGCACTGGGTTAGGGTTAATGTAATCAACTAGACCCCTTCCCCAAAATTTCAGGCCTTGTACATACAGCAGAAAGGAATTTACTCCACGCCATCAAATTTCATGGTCTGTTTCTAAGTTCTGAGTTCAAATTCCACTGAGGTCAACTTGGCCTTTCACCCATCTGGGGGTCGATGAAATAAGTACTAGTTGCATACTGGTGTTGATGAAATCAACTAGCCCCCTTCCACCCAAATTTCAGGCCTTGTGCCTATAGTAGATAGACTATTATTATCATTATTATATACTTAGTGGAATGTAGAAAGCTGTATAAAATGCTTGGCAGATGTCGCTAAAATGACACCCCCCCCACCTCCAGCAGTGAGTAGAAGTGAGAAAAACAGTCTTATTAGAAATGGTAGGCCGCTCACTTCCTCAATTCTGTCATCCATCTGCGTTTTCGAAAATTAAAATAATAAGAAACAAGTAAAAAAAAAAAAAGACGAACAGCTCTACCCTCTCTATGTGATCATTTGATCTGCTAAAATTAGTAAGTACATCTCCCTAAAATCACATCCTAATGTCTTAAAAATGCAAAGGATGTATTAGTAATGTTAAACGTAGACACTAAAAAGATGGAGTGCCTTTGACCAGCATTGACCTAGGGTTAAAAAAATAACAACAGCAATAAGCAATAAAACAATAGCTAAAGTTACACATTTATCACATTGATTTTTCTATTCGTATATCATGCACACATACATACAGAAGTGGGTGTTTCTATATTACTGCCACCCCTGACCTGTTATAAAAAGCTGTTCAGTCTTCCTCAAACCACACATTACCATCTTAAAAGACGTTTGGACAATCTTTAATCAAGAAATCCTGGATAAAACCGACAAAAAGAGTTGGGGAAATAAAAAGAGAAAATGTTTACATTGGAATATCTTTGTCGGTGGACTGATCAAGGTTGACCTGGGGTTAAACAACAACAACAACAACAACACAGGAAATAAATGTAAAATACTAATAAAATGCCCCCCTCCATAATATTGCATTTAAAAAAGCTTTATACATATCATCAATATCATTACACACACATATGTGTGAGTATATATATATGTGTGTGTGTGTGTATAATTATATAATTCACATATATAATTGTGTGAATATATATGTATAGATATGTGTGTGTGTGTGTACATATATATACATGTGTGTGCACATATATATATATATATATATATATATATATGTGTGTGTCTGTGGAAATGCTGGTATGTTTTGAAGAATTTCTAAGACATACAGCAATATCTCCTGCCAAGAAAAAGATTGAGATAAATGTCATACTGGGTCATACAGTCATACAAACAGACATCTGTATATACACATACATAAAGTGACATATATAATATACAATGCCCCCACACACACACACACACACACACAGATGATTATAAATTTTCATATGCAAAGATATATACATGCCCACATACACACGTACACATATACAGAGGATAATTATTTTTGACCAAATCTTTCTTTCTTTCTTTCTTTCTTTCTTTCTCTCTCTCGCTGAGGCTCAGTTCTCCCTTTTGCTCTGATCTTCCGGTTTCTGTTCAGCAGAGTTTTGTAGTTTCCACAGCAGTGATTTCTTAATTTCGAAACCAATTTGTCGCGACATTGGTGGTGGGACAGCGTTACCAACCTGGAAAAAATAGCCAAGACATCAGTAACTAATTATTTTTTTTAATCAGGTACTTATTTCATTAGCATCTTGTTGCCAAACCGCGAGATACGGAGATATAAACAAACCATCACCGGTTGGCAAGCGGTGATGCAGAACAAACACCGGCAGAAAGACACACACACACACACATAAATATATGTAATTACTGGGAGTAATCGGTCACTGATGAAGATTAATCAAATCTGAAATCATCGATGATTTCTCAGTATCTCGCTTGCCGTAGGGAACTCGTCTCCCTTGTCAATCACAGAAAACTTTAGTAAGAATTCCTCATAGAAGCACAGCACAAAATCAGAAATTGGGTGGGTGGAGTGAGGATGACCATGGGGAAGATTGATCTCAGAATGTAGAGTTGAAAGAAATACCACAAGGTATATTGTCTGACTGCTCTAACAATTTTGCCAGTCTTCACTATGCAGAACCTTAATAACAACAACAATAATAATAATCTTTTCTATTATAGGCCACAATTTTTTGCAGGGTTGGGAGTCAATTACATTGACCCCAGTGCTTGACTAGTACTTATTTCAGCTACCCTGAAAAGATGAAAAGCAAAGTCGACCTCGGCAGAATTTGAACTCAGAACATAAAGACAGACAAAATACTGCTAAGCATTTCGCCTGGCATGCTAATGACTCCGCGAGCTTGCTGTCTTAAATAAGAATAATAATAGTTTCTACTATAGGCACAAGGTCCAAATTTGAGGGGGGGGGGTGCTGGTTAATTACCTCAACCTAAAAGGATGAGAGGCAGTCAACCTCGGTGGGATTTGAACTCAGTACGTAAAGACAGATGAAATGCCACTAAGTATTTTGTCTGGTGTGCTGCCAGCCCACTGCCTTAATAATATATGAAAAAAGGGATCAAAAGTCTTCCCTAACAGATAGGTACATAAATCCAGTTTTCTAGATTCTGTGGTGCATATATTCGTTCCCTGGATGTGACGCTGATCTGTCACAGAATCACTCATTTTTGCCAAGTGTTCATCTGGTACTTAGTTTATCAACCCTAAAAGGATGAAAAGCTAAGTTGACTTCAGCAGAATTCAGAACAAAATACTGCTAAGCATTTTGCCCAGTGTGCTAACATTTCTACCAGCTCACTGTCCTAAAAATAATAAAAATAATGATAATCCTTTCTACTATAGGCACAAGGCCTAAGATTTGCGGGGAGGGGTATAGTCAATTACATCGATCCCAGTACTCAACTGGTACTTGATTTATTGACCCTAGGCAAAGTCAACCTCAGCAGAATTTGAACTCAATATAATAATAATAATAATCCTTTCTACTATAGGCACAAAGCCTGAAATTTTGAGGGAGGGAACTTATCGATTACATTGACTTCAGTGCTTGACGTACTTATTTTATTGACCCCAAAAGAATAAAAAGCAAAGTCAGCCCTGGCAGAATTTGAACCCAGAATACCAATAAGCATTTCACCTGGTGTGCTAACGATTCAGCCAGCTCAATGCCTTAATAATAATAATAATAATAATAATAATCTTTTCTACTATAGGTACAAAGTCTGAAATTTCGGGGGAGGGGACTAATTGATTACATCAACCCCAGTGTTTGACTGGCACTTATTTTATCAAAGGCAAAGTCAACCCTGGCAGAATTTGAACTCAATGTAAAGATGGATGAAATGCTGATAAGCATTTCACCTGGTGTGCTAACGATTCAGCCAGCTCAATGCCTTAATGATAATAATTTCTAACTTAGTTCAGGTCAGAATTTTTCAATGAGTGGGGTAACTTCTATCAACAGCAATGATTTTTTTATGCCCCCACCCCCAGTATTTCACTGGTACTTGATTTTTATCTACAGGGCACAGAAATGTGAACAAATTTTCTTTATCTCTCCATAGAGCAGAAAATTTAAGGACTGCTCTAACTATTTCTCAGTTCATAAGTTTATCAAAGAAAAATACAAAATATTTTACAACCAAGTTAAACCTGTAGGATCCTTACATTAGTCACTAAATGCCTTAGAAGGCATCATTAATTAATTAAATTTATTGCCAATTAATAAACTGGTATGTAAATTACAGTGACTATTAAATTTAGGTCCTGGTTTTTGTTTCATATAAATAGCAATAAGTTATCAATTTTTCTGTGGCAGAAAAAGTGCAGATTTTTCACTGATGAGTCTCAAAATAGACACGAAACCAGTCAGAAACCCTACCTCCATTTTTTTGCCCAAAGAAAAAGAAAAACATTTGTTTTATATTTGTTTACACTTCACAGCAAGGTAAATATTGTAGTAACAAATCACACGAAAATTTCAGAAAGCAATAAATATATCGGTTAATATACAAACCTGACGATGTTTGTCAAGGATGCTTCCAAAAAAGCGATAAGTATCTGGAAAACCTTGTGACCTGGCACATTCTCTTACACTGACCACTCTGTGTTGTTCAGAGTGGAGCACACGACCCTGAAAAATATTTAAAAATAAGAAATAAATGGAAACAGTTGAAGTGTGTGTGTGTGTGTGTGTGTGTACTTATCCTTATTATGGTGAGCTGATGTAAGTATATATGTGTATGTAACCAAAATACTTTTAGCCCTTTCTCCAAACTTCTATCTCATCTTCTCTATGCAAATTACTCCATTTCTTACACCAACCACTTCACTAGAAACTCATACTTCAGTTATGAAGGAGAGAGAGTGAGAGAATTATACTCTGGCAAACAGCAGTATCATCTTCTGCCCTGTGGTAACATTTACCTTCCAGATGGTATCAATTTATTGGTCTGTGTTCAAGAAGGGAGCTTCTACATGTTTATTTGATCTACTGGAAATAACATGCCGGCACCATGTAAAAAGTACCTACGCTGGCATTAAGAAGGGCATCTAGCCATAGAAACCATGCCAAAACAGACGACTAGAACCAGCTCCTCTCAAACTATCCAACCCATGCCAGTATGGAAAACAGACATTAAATGATGATGATGATATATACAGACATGGTTGTGTGGTTAAGAAGTTCGTTTCACAACCACATGGCTTCAGGTTCAATCCTACCATGTGGTACCTTGAGCAAATGTCTTTCCCAATAACCAAGGCTCACTATAAGCTTTGTCAATGAGTTTAGTTGACAGAAATTGTACAGAAGTCAGTCATGTGTCTGTGTGCAATGTATGTACAAGTATGAATGTTGACATTCCAGGGTTTCACATGTCACTGGACGTGCAATATGAAGTTTATATTCCATTTTTGACATTTACAACTGGTTGCTCTACATTTCTGAAGACAGATGGAATAAAAATTCAATTTACTTCAAATACAGGTAAGAGTTAGCAACAGGAAGAGCATCCAGCTGTAAAATGCTGCCTCAAATAAGTCCCAGTCCAATTCATACTAGCATGGGAAAATAGGCATCAAACAAATTAAGACATGTAGGAGTAAATGCATGCATATATATACTCTCTCTCTCTTTCTGTATCACACATACACCTGTATGTTTGATGTGCTGCTTATACTTATTACTTTACAATATTAGAACAAGGCAAGAGAAATTGAAGGAGGAGATAAAGAGAAAAATAAAAGGAAAATACAATATAACAAGAAGGAAAACAAAATGTTAGGCTCTCACCTGTTTTCCCATTGGTTCAGGATTAGTGACGGTTGTACTGAAAAACCCGTCCCATTCTACACGACCATAGAGACCAGCCCAGTGGTTGTGTCTGTTACCCGTATGGGGCAGACACCAGGGTATCAGAGTGTTGAACTGTCGATCCATAGGATCACATTTGCCATCGAGAGCACAGGCACACACGCCTCTTAATTGATTGTTTGGACCTTTACCATTTCGTTTGTCGTGGTGACTGTAATGACTAAAAAAAAAAAAGTGGGGAGAAAACAAAATAAATAAATAATAATTTCTTATAGAAGTATAAGTGTAGAGATTTAATCCTTTAGCATTCAGATTACACTGTCAAATGTAATACTTTTTTATTCACATTATTTTGAATTAATCATGCATTATTTTGTAGTTTTGAGATTTCAATTATGCGATTATTTATCTTTAGAATAACATTGTAGGGTAGGTGTGAGAGGCTGAATCTGGCCAGGTTGAACATAAAAAAAAAAGGTACATTATTTTGGTTGGTTTAAATGCTAAAGGGCTTAAAAGGGAGGAAACAGTTTATTCCATCAACTCCAGAACTTAATCTTTACTTTATTTTATCAACCCCGAAAATGATGAAAAGTACAGTTGACATCAGCAAGATTTGAACTCAAAAGATAAAGAACAAATACTGCAAGACATTTAATCGAATGCTCCTAATTAAAAACTTTTTTTAAATGTGTTTTTGTGTTATGGGATAAGGGATGGGTTGCAGAAAGGTTAAATCAAAGTGGAGGGTTTTTTCCTTCTTTTTTACATCACTGTATTAAATTATGTCTAAAATTTCATCTACATAATGACATTCACCCAAACACAATAACATCCTAATTACCCTCGTTAACAATCTTGAGAAAGACAAGTCTTAAAATGTTAATTAAAAATAACTTACAGTTTTTTGGTTTTGTTCCCATCAGATAATTTGACTACAACATTTGGTAAATCTCTCCAGTCAGCACCGGGACAAAGTGGAATGTGCTGCATTCTTGCATGCACCAGAGGACTCATCTCCTTGCAGATGTGATCACGTAGAATCGGTTGATGTTGCTTGCCACGAATCTAAAAAGAAAAATAAACATCATTGAACACACAAAAATACCAAAACCAATGTATGTAGGAGTTCTTTATTGCTTTGCTCATAAATTGAAATCTATGTATAAACATACAGATTGTATGGCCTGTGCGCATGTGAGAACTGCAATGCTGTTTGGTAACGAGATGTGGGTGTTGAATGCACAGGATTTGCAACAAATAGAAAAATTTAAGACTGGTTTATGCCATCACCCTCTCTACCATTCTCCATCTCAACGTTTGGGGGAGGGGAGGTTTTTGGTATTGAGAGTTGATGACCTCTCTAGTGTTGGAGTTATGAAAAAGTGCATCAAGTACACTCTGTAAAGTGGTTGTGAATGAAGCAGAGATAAGGCAGTGTTGAAGACACTCTTTAGTCTTGCTAAGACCATGGTGATCTTCTTGGTGTTGGTGCTACAATAAAATTATCTCCAGTACATTCTGCAAAATGGCTGGTTTTAAGAAAAACATCCAGTCATTTCAATGGTGAACAACCACTTCTTCAGACAAGTCCAAAGTGGCTAAGAGAGATTCAACATTTTATCCTAACAGTAAATGTAGCATGGAGAAAAAGTAGGGCAAACACCTTAACAAATACACATTTACATAGAGACACACAGACAGACAAAAAAAAAAAAAAAAAAAATGAGAGAGATGATGAAAAACAAAGAATGTGAGGAATGAAGGAAATATAACCAACCAATCTCTGGAAATGGGAATATGGTTCTCCATTGTATTGGATCTCTTCCTCTTTAGCTCCATTGCGGATCTCTGGTAAGTCAGACATGGTGTCACGGACAGTGATGGTTCGAAATGGGGCCGACCCAGTACGGGTTATGGTAGAGTTATACTGGAAAGGATAAAGAAAAACTCAAAGTATATATGTACATATATGTGTATATGTATGTGTGTGTTTATCAACATGTCAATATTTCTATTTATATGTAAGGTAAAATGCTTAGCAGTATTTTGTCTGTCTTTACATTCTGAGCCCAAATTCTGCTGAGGTCATCTTTGCCTTTCATCGTTTCGGGATCAATAAAAATAAGTAGCAGTTGAGTATTGGGGTCGATGTAATCAAATTTCCCTCTTCCCTGAAACTGATGGCCTTGTGCAAATATTTGAAACCAATATTTCCATCTACATCAATATATATAATTGTATCGCTTTATCTGTTGGTCTATTTCTAGATCTGTCAACATATCTATTTTTACACAGACACACACCTGTACCAGTGGAGCACTAAGAGCACCGTTCGAGCGTGATCGTTACCAGTGTCGCCTTCATCTCCTTCATTGGACACTAAACTCGGCTTGCGAAGACCTGTTGGGGCAAGCGAAAGCAAAATCATGATGGCACCTGTACCAGTGGAGCGCTAAGAGCACCATTCGAGCGTGATCGTTATCAGCGTCGCCTTCGTGGCACATGAAAAGTCATTCGAGCGAGACCATTGCCAGTGCCGCTGGACTGTGCAGGTGGCACGTAAAAGCACCCATTACACTCTCGGAGTGGTTGGCGTTAGGAAGGGCATCCAGCTGTAGAAACTCTGCCAAATCAGATTGGAGCCTGGTGTAGCCATCTGGTTCACCAGTCCTCAGTCAAATTGTCCAACCCATGCTAGCATGGAAAGCGGACGTTAAACGATGATGATGACACCCATACACAACTAATAGTTATATCTGTCTTTCTTTTATTCAAATATTTGGTGTACATATATGTCCAAATGTGTAGGTGTGCATGTGCTAAAATTCATGACACCCCACCTCCACCCAGGCAATCTACATCAGTGGTTCTCAACAATTTTTTTGCCTATGGACCCCACCCCCCTCTGATTTCTATTTTACTCAGGGGAAAAGAATCCTCATAGCCATTCAGTGTCTAAAAACTATTAGATTTTAATAATTAAATATTAGGAATTGTATAAAAATAAATTGTTTAAATATTTTGTGTTTTGTAGAAATATAACCAATTTATTGAGCATAAATTTTAATGACAAAACCTTATATGGACCCCACTCAAGGGTCATATGGACCCTGGTTGAAAACCACTGATCTACATCCATGTAGAGTTAAGAGGATGAGAAATATGTATCTCCTTGCATAGGATGAAACTATTTTTATTCACTGTACTTGTAAGTTTACAACACAGGAAATTTCCTCTGATACCAAAAGCTAAATATACATACATGCATGCACACACACATACCCCCCACACACACACCTATATATATATAATAATAATAATATAGATTTAATCAAAAGATTAAATGTGGTACTTAAAATGTTAGAGGCACCAGAATTTGTAGTAAAAACCAAAAACAAAATCAAGAGATTTGGTGAATAAAATTTGAAGAAAAGCAACAAAAATTCATTAGGTTATAGCAGTTGTTTTTGCACACATTTACAAAATGACTTTCTAAAATGAAATTCTATTATGCAGCTGAGGAGTACATTTTCATTGCACATCTTATGTGGTGTTCTCACTACATAAATATATGAAGTTTGTACGAAACGTACGTACTGCTATAACCTAATGAATTTTTGTTGCTTTTCTTCAAATATATATATATATATATATATATATATATACACACAATGATGATATGATGATGATATCTACACGTGTGTCCCACAGAAAAATGTATTCACACAACAGTGAATACACAATTACCCAACAAATTTCCTTTAAATTTAACCCAAACACATTTCTTTCCTTTCATCAAATGCTAGAATTATCAGCTGACATCATCCAGTAAACATATTCAACCTGTTAGAGCAACTAAAAAATAAATCTAATACAGATTTATTGAAACTCAACCAAAATTCTTTACTCTTTTACATTGAAGCATGAAAGCTGTCCTTAAATTGCTTACCTTCTTGTCATCAACGACGACTGATAACTGCATACCTCGAGGTGCAAACACATGCAATGGATCTGGGTAGAATGGTAACTTCTCTCCTGGGGCAGCTGCCAAGATTATGGCTCTGCAAACATTAACATGGAGATAAAGATTAGCATGGAGACAATTAACAAAGTAATCAAGAATATACAAATTAATATACAAGAAAATTAAAGCAGTGAGCTGACAGAATCATTGGCACACTGGGCAAGATGATTAGCAGCTTTTTGTCTGACTCAACATTCTGTGTTCAAATTCTGCTGAAGCCAACCTTGCCTTTTATCCTTTAGGAGTTGATAAAATAAATACCAGTTGAATACTGGGATTGATGTAATTGAATTACCTGCTTCCACAAAATTTTTGACCTTGTACCAAAATTTGAAGACAATATACAAGAAAATTAAGATGTAAAGTAATTGAAATTATTGTTGCTAATTCTTCATAAAGGATTAGAGCAAGATTCGAACCAATAAAACTTGTGGTTAATAATCCAGCACTTTTAACCTCAAGGTCACTATATACCTCTAGAAAATGTAAGAACTAATTTGAAGGTAGTACAACAACACTATAAGAACATGGAAACTATCTTGGTTGAAGACTTACCTTCTCCGAGTCTGAGCCACACCATAATTGCCGGCCTGCAGAATGCCAAAAGTACATTGGTAACCCATTTGTGTCAAACAACGCAAAGTCAACTTCAACACCATACTTTTCTTGAACGACACAAAATTCCGTACGTTTTCCAAGACAAAGAACCTTGGTCGATAAAAATCACAGTAACTCAGGTAGGAAGCAATCAAAGAATTCTGAAATGGAATTTAAAAAGAATTGGAACTGAAGGAGCCAAAACTAGGATGGTCGTGGGAGGTTGCTTTTGATCTTAAGCCTTTGCAGCTCACCTTAAATTTGGAATAGTCTCTGTAGTTGAAACGGTTCATCCCACTGAATCCTTGGCATGGAGGACCTCCACACAGCAGTTCTACTTCTCCCTTTTTAGGTAATTTCTGACCCTTTGAGGTTTTCTCTATTCCCTAAATAAAAATTTGAAAAATTCAGAATTATTTTAAAGAGTTCAATACTTTCAGGTTTGCAATTAATGTTTTACAGAACAAACTGGGTCATAATGAATTGATTTGTTAGGGGTTAGGGTTTTGTATTGGGTGACTTCAAGAATAAACTATGTTCCGGAATGGTCATGCGATGAGGAGGAATGACATAGGAAAGGTTTGGTGTTAAATACTGGCACTCTGTTGGTTACGATGATGAGGGATCCAGTTGAGAACAGCCTGCTCGTGAAATTAACATGCAAGAGGCTCAGTACTCCAGACACACATACCCATAACGTAGTTCTCAGGGAGATTCAGCATGACACAGAATGTGACAAGGCTGGCTCTTATGACACAGGTTAAACTCATTTTTGCCTGCTGAGTGGACTGTAGCAACATGAAATAAAGTGTCTTGCTCAAGGACAGAACGTGCTGCCAGGAACTGAACTCATGACCTTATGATTGTAAGCCAAATACCCTAAACACTAAGCCACATGGCTTCACTGCCTGGTGTTATATGGCAATGAAAGCTGGGAAAGTAAAGATAGTGAACATCCAATGAGTGGAACGATGATGTTAAGAATGTGACTGTCGTGGCCTGCCTTTGGCCCTCAGCTCTGAAATGGTGTGGTAAGGGCACTTTTGTGACACACCGCGTTTCTTGGGTATGTTTTTATGTTTTGGGACCTGGCAGAGACCATCAATCTCCAGATTTTACTATGGCTGATTTCTTTCAGGAGCGACAGACAGACAGACAAAAAGCAAAAGAGAAGAATTGACTCCAGCACTAAACTGGTACTTTATTTATTGATCTCAAAAAGATCGCAAAATAAAATTGACCTTGGCAAGATTTGAACTCAGAATGCAGAGAGCCAGAATGAATACCACAATGAAATCTACCCTCAGCTCTTAATGACTTGACCACCTGGCCATCTTAACAGTGACTGTATGATTGCATGTGCCAAGGGTGTGATGTGGTGTAGATATGACAATGATAGATACAGGGTATGTGGGGGATTTTCAGGTTCCGTCGACCAAATCCACTCACAACGCTTTGGGCAGCCCGAGGTTATAGTAGAAGATACTTGCCCAAGATGCTATGCAGTGGGACTGAACTTGGAAGCATGTGACTGGGAAGCAAGCTTTTTACCACATAGCCACACCTGTGTCTATACAGAGTAGAGATATACTATATAAAGTACAGACGTACAGCATAAAGTACATATATACCAATCATACAAAGTAACTTACCTTCATTGCTAACTGAAGCAATAAATTACAATCGTCTGTGAAAACTGTACAACCAGCATTATTGAGACGGAATGCCTGTGCAGCCATCTCCATCTTCTCAATAGCCCAGTGTGACTTGGCAATACCAGCTTGGTAAAGTCCCTCAGATAAACCTGTTGAGAGAAATAATGGGGTAGAAATAGAGATGTAAAAAAAAAAACAAAAAAAAAAAAACAAAAAAAAAAAAAGTATGTTAAATCAGTGTTGTTGACTGAACATACCTATGTCCTTAGTTCAGCACCAATAGTGCAGACCTGTAATTGAAGATGTGCTAACCATGGCCATCCTGTCATTTAGTATATTAGGAACATCATTGCCCAATGCACTGTTCACTATTTAGCCCTTTAGCATTCAGGTTATTCTGTTAAATGTAATGCTTATTTGAGGCGTAATGGCCCAGTGGTTAGGGCAGCAAACTCGCGGTCGTAGGATCGCGGTTTCGATTCCCAGACCGGGCATTGCGGAGTGTTTATTGAGCGAAAACACCTAAAAGCTCCACTAGGCTCCGGCAGGGGATGGTGGCGAACCCTGCTGTACTCTTCCACCACAACTTTCTCTCACTCTTACTTCCCGTTTCTGTTGTGCCTGTAATTCAAAGGGTCAGCCTTGTCACACTGTGTCACGCTGAATATCCCCGAGAACTACATTAAGGGTACACATGTCTGTGGAGTGCTCAGCCAGTTGCACGTTAATTTCACGAGCAGGCTGTTCCGTTGATCGGATCAACTGGAACCCTCGACGTCGTAAGCGACGGAGTGCCAACTAATGCTTATTTATTCACATTGTTTTAATTTAATGTAGCTTCAAGATTTCAATGGTGTGACTATTTTTAGAATGACAATGTAGATTAGGTGTGAGGGGCCAGATCTGGCCAGTTAGGACATAAAGCAGGTAGAATATTTTAGCCATATATGACTGGTTTAAATGCTAAAGGGTTTTATCGGCTGCTATTTCTGGAAGGTCAAACTTATTTTAGGCTTTGTTAAATGTATGGTAAACTGCAGATGTACTTATGTATGTAGGAGGTGAATGTGGGTAGTGGTGATCATAGGTCTGCTCAATCAGGCCAGGACATTCCATTTAGTGGTGATGGGGTGTATACATAGGACTACACTGTCTGTGTCCATTTCTTATTTAAATCAGCAGGCTGTAATTCCAAGGGATATTTGGCTGTTATTTCCAGCAGATCAAGTGACCATATAGAGATGCCTTCATCGGTCATTATATGTAGAGGAATCTGCAGGTGTAGGTGCGTATGTCTGTTCAAAGTGGATGTGAAAGTAAGTTGGTATTGTTTAACCCCAGGTCAGCCCTGATTGGACAGACAACTGATCAAAGACATTCTAGCTGCCTTTTTCCAATGCACAGGGAACCCAGGACCACATGTATTTTCCTTTGTTTTTTTTGTGTTTAAGTCACTAGAAATGATTTTAGGGAGATTTAGCTGCTATTGTTAGCAGGCTGAGTGATTATGTAGAGACCCTCACATTGGTATATGTCAGTGGGTGTGTCTGATACAAGTGAATGTGATGTCCGAAATGTACCGTCAATGTTGTTGAAGGTTGTTGTCTTCTTTAAAAGAGTTTTGAATTAAGAAAGAAGTCAGTGGTTGTTCAGATTAATACATTACCTCCACATCCGGCAAAGACATCCAAAGCTGCGAGAGGAGTTACCGTTGGTTCAATTTCATCAGGAAGGCATTTACTTTTACTTTTTGTCTTGCCTTTTCCTTTACCCTGCAACACAAACAAAATCCACTCAATGCAATGTTAACTAGGTGTGATGGTTAAATAAACACAGTATTAACCAAATACACCACTAACATAGTATAACCCTACTGAGATTAGCTATTTAGCATTCAGATTACTCTTTCAAATGCAAGGCTTATTTATTCATACTGTTTAGAATTAATCATGCATCATGTTCTAGTTTCGAAATTTCAATGATGTGATTGTTTATTTTTAAAATGACACTGTAGGGTAGGTGTGAAAGGGCAGATCTGGTTGGTTTGAACATAAAACAGGGAGAATATCTAGGCTGGATATGGCCAGTTTAAATACTAAAGAATTAATACAGCTTTAACCAAACACATCATCAACATAGTGTTAACCTTAGAAGGGAAGGCCTGTCTCCACTCCTTACAAATGAAGTTATTTGTGCAGGAGGGGCTTCTATGGCTAGTGTGAGTAAACAAGTATGGTTCATGGATTATAACGGGATCAAGTTTTGGTGTTGCAACCAACAACAGCTACTGTCCGTATGTCAGGTTTCCATAGTTTCCATCTACCCACTTTCACTCACACTGGAAGCGTGGTCTAGTGGTAAAGGTGTTGGAATCCTGATCATAAGATTGTGATTTCAATTCCTGGACCAGGTGATGTGTTGTGCTCTTGGGCAAAACATTTCATCTCACACTGCTCAAGTTCACTCAGATGGTAAAAATGAGTAATCCTGTGATGGACTGGTGTCCAGTCCAGGGAATTTATGCACCAGAGAAACCAGGAGACCAGCCCTGTGCTCCTTACAGAGTATTGTGGACTAACTCCAATTTCACTCACAAGGTTTGTGTTGACTATGGGAGCTAAAAAAGATACTCAAAGACCTATAAGTGGGACTGAACCCAGAATCATTTGATTGTGAGTCAAACCTTTTAACCACACAGCTATATTGATTTCAAATTTTTGACAATGCCAGCTATTTTGAGAGAGAGGTTAAGTCGATTACATAAATCCAAATGCTCAACTGGTACTTACTTTATTGAACCCAAAAAGATGAAAGGTGAAGTTGAATTTGAACTCAGAATGTAAAGATGGAAAAAATACCTCTAAGCAATTTGCCTGCCATTCTAACAATTCTGCCAGCTTGCTGTCTTTCACCAGATAGCTATATTGTTAACATATTATGGCAAATAGATGTGGTGTGTAATAGTATCTCATTTACTAACACAGTTTTAACCAGATGATATCTAGTCTTTTACTCGTTTCAGTCATTTGACTGTGGCCATGCTGGAGCACCACCTTTAGTTGAGGAAATCGACTCCAGGACTTATTCTTTGCAAGCCTAGTACTTATTCTATCGGTCTCTTTTGCTGAACCGCTAAGTTACGGAGATGTAAACACACCAGCATCGGTTGTCAAGCGATGTTGGGGGACAAACACAGACACACAAACTTATACACACACACACATATATATATATATATATATATACATATATACGACAGGCTTCTTTCAGTTTCCGTCTACCAAATTCACTCACAAGGCTTTGGTCGGCCCGAGGCTATAGTAGAAGACACTTGCCCAAGGTGCCACGCAGTGGGACTGAACCCAGAACCATGTGGTTGGTAAGCAAAGCTACTTACCACACAGCCACTCTTGCTAACCAAACACTGTTAACCAACTGTGGTATTCATGTGAACTAAATTCACCTTTATCTGAACAGCGGTAAACAGTATTAACAGTAAACAATGTTAACAAGATGTTATATCTAACGTGTGTTGTGAATCAAACACATTAGTGAAACTATGTTAACTAGATGGGCTCAGTCAGATGTGCTGTGGAAGCCATATAAAATTAATTATAATTAGCTCAATCAGGCAGTGAACTGGCAGAATCATTAACATGCTGGAAAAAGTGCTTAGTGGTATTACTTCTGACTTTAATATTTTCAGTTCAAATCCCACCAAAGTTGACTTTGCCTGTCATCCTTTCAGGGTCGATAAAATAGTACCAGCTGAGCACTGGGGTTGATATCATCAACTTCACCACCTTCCAAAATTTCTGGCCTTGTGCCGAAATTTGAAACCAATATTAATTAACTCATTAATGTATTAAGTTTAATTAAATACTTTATGTGGTCAAGAAATTCACTTCTCTATCGTGTAACTTTAGGTTCAGTCCTTCTGCGCAACACCTTCAGTAAGTGTTTTCTGCTAAGCCTCAGACCAGCCAAAGCACCTTGTTTGGTATCAAACAAGCCTTATGAGATTTTAACAAACATCAGACACAATTAAAAGACTTCTGTAGGAAACCAAAGCCACTGCTTACCTTTCCTTTATCTCCCATCAAACAGGCAACATTCGGAGGATCTTCAAAGGACCGTTTCTCACGGTTGTAAGCCTGAAGAGACACAACATGTAGTAGTGTAATAGAGTTAGATATAGAGATAGCCAGATGGAGAGAGAGAGAATCAAGATACAGGGAAAGAATGACAGACATTTAGACAAAAATAATTATAGAGAGCAACACATAAGGAAACAAATAAGAGAGGCAGCCACTACGTCAGTAAAATAGGATACAGAGCAGTGATAAGTGTTGCCTTTTTACCTTAAAACACTCAGCCAACAATACTACAACTACTGTCCTTATTACATACTTCACTGATAAAAAAGAACATACAGAAAAATAAATGATCTACAACTTGAGTAAAATGTGGCAGAAAACAACAGCAGCAAGTACATAGCATTTACATTGGTAAAGCACAGAAGAGAGGACAATAAAAAATGATAGTCAACTTGTACTTTGGTTAAATATGAGAGATGTGGAGGCGCAACGGCCCAGTGGTTAGGGCAGCGGACTCGCGGTCGTAGGATCGCGGTTTCAATTCCCAGACCAGGCGTTGTGAGTGTTTATTGAGCGAAAACACCTAAATACTCCATGAGGCTCTGGCAGGGGATGGTGACGAACCCTGCTGTACTCTTTCACCACAACTTTCTCTCACTCTTACTTCCTGTTTCTGTTGTACCTGTATTTCAAAGGGCCAGCCTTGTCACACTGTGTCACGCTGAATATCCCCGAGAACTACGTTAAGGGTACACGTGTCTGTGGAGTGCTCAGCCACTTGCACGTTAATTTCACGAGCAGGCTGCTCCATTGATCGGATCAACTGGAACCCTCGACGTCGTAAGCGATGGAGTGCCAACAAACAATACAAATATGAGAAAAAAAAGAAAAAAAGTCATAGATATAACTTTTACTTTGGTCGGGTACAAAGCAGCAGAAATATGTCAGCTTACCTCTGTGAAATAAAACCTGTCAACAGCACCCATGAAGTAGGTATCTTTATCAACTTTCAAATTTTCACTGTACACAACTGTACACTTGCCTGAAACGGTCTTGAAATCTACAGTGACCTCTGTGAGAAAAGAAAGGGAAAATTTTGAAGATTAGTGTCAAATTATTCTATTGAATGTAATACTTATCTATTCACACTGTTTTGAATTTATCCTGCGTTATCTCGTAGCCTTGCAATTTTGATTATGTCTCTTTTACTCTTTTACTTGTTTCAGTCATTTGACTGTGGCCATGCTGGAGCACCGCCTTTAGTCGAGCAAATCGACCCCAGGACATATTCTTTGTAAGCCTTGTACTTATTCTATCGGTCTCTTTTGCTGAACCGCTAAGTTACGGGCATGTAAACACACCGGCATCGGTTGTCAAGTGATGTTGGGGGGGGGGGGACAAACACAGACACACACATATATATATATATACATATACATAGGATGGGCTTCTTTCAGTTTCCATCTACCAAATCCATTCACAAGGCTTTGGTCGGCCCGAGGCTATAGTAGAAGACACTTGCCCAAGGTGCCACACAGTGGGACTGAACTCCGAACCATGTGGTTCGTAAGCATGCTACTTACCACACAGCCACTCCTGCGCCTGTATATTTTTTAGGCTAACAATGTAGAGTAGGTGTGAGAGGCAGGATCTGGCCAGTTTAAACGCTAAAGGGTTAATGAAGTACAGTATGTTGCTGTTCAGGTCTAGGTCAGTCATAACTGAACAAACCTATTATCAATGTCATTTCAGCCATGTCCTTGCCTTTTCTGCAGACTAGTCCTTGTCATTGTCTCGTGGAAGTGATGACAAGTGACTGAGGCCTCTGGTGATTTGCTAGGCTTGAGAAGGCAAGTCAAGCTACATGAAATCATGGTTGTGATCACTGCCAATGATACATGAAAGGTACCTGTGCCAGTGACATGTAAAAGACACCCAGTACAGTCTGTGGGGTGGTTGACATTAGAAAGGGCATCCGGCCATAGAAACCAGGCCAAAACAGACTGGACCCAGGTGCAGCTATCTGGCTGAAAAGCTCTGGTCAAACTGTCAAACCCATGCCAGTAATAGAAAAAAGATGCTAAATGATGATGATGATGATGATGATGAATCCTTCCTTTTTTTTAAAGCCAGTGAAGTGCGATGAGGGAAATCTGACTGCTATGTCTTGCAATCACTTAACTCTCCCTTGTGGGTTTGTGATTATAATAAAGTGTGGTGTCAGTGTAATTATATAATATCATCAATTTAAATCCACTTTCCATGCTGTGATTGGTTGAAGGGGTTGATATGATCCAAACTAGTCATTCAAAGTTACTACACTCCCCACCAAACAGGTTGAAGAACCCATTTCTCTATTGTAGAGTTCATTTTTGGTTTGACTTCTATGGCTAAATGCTTTTCTTAACATCAGCCACTCAACAAAATTACAGAGAAATGACCAGGACACATTCGTCTTGGCATCAGCACGAGAAGTTGCCGTGTTTGCAGCAAGACAAAAAAGAGTCCTCACCACCTCACTACACTACATTGTCTGTGTATATATCCCAAGCTCCACTAGATATGTGATGCCAGTGTGCATGTGCGACAGAGCACTGGTGTATTGAGAGAACTGTTGGGCATAAGAGGAATTATATGCAATGTGCAAGAGACTGGGCTGGTTTGGTCATGTGATGCAAATGGATGAGGGCAGTTACATAAGGAAGTATCAATCATATAAATAGAGGGACGTTGTAGAAGAGGGAGACCCAGGAAGACATGGGACAAAGTATTGGGGGCTGATTCAAAACACTGAGCCTTACAAAGGAGATAACAGAGGATTAAGATATGAGGTGCATTACTATACTCAAGAAGAGCCACCCACCACAACAGAATCAAGATCCTAAAGCCAAGGTGCCATGTAAAAAGCATTGGTGTGTGTGCAGTGCCACATAAAAAGCACCCAGTACACTCTGTAAAGTTGTTGGCGTTAGGAACAACATCCAGTTGTAGAAACAAAACCAAAACAGACTATGGAACCTGGTGTGGCCCATGACCTTGCCATTTCATGTCAAACCATCAAACCTATGCCAGCTTGTTAAATGTTGATGATGTCTCACAAGGAGTTGTGTCTACATGGTATGATGGTCTCAACTGACATGAACATGCATAAAAGGAAGCCACTATGTATGATCTTTAATTAACCATGGAGAATAAGATTCAAAGTGCTTTAATCATCTAAATGAACCTACCTTCGTTGCTCCAATAAAGGACGTTTAGATCTGCCTGGTAGGAAGCTGCTGGACCTTTGTGAGTGTTTTCTGGTCTGAAAAAGAGAAATGATAGGTTAAAGCTTATAATAAAAATCAACAATGGGTTAAAGGTTATTGTGTAGGCCAATGATGGTTGTTGGACTCATGATTGTAAGATTGTAGTCTCGATTCCTGGACTGAGCAATGCATTGTGTTCTTAACCCTTTAGTGTTCAGATTGCTCTGTTAAATGTAATACTTTTTCACTCAAATTGTTTTGAATTAATCATGCATTATCTTATAGCTTTGAGGTTTCAATGATGTGATTGTTTATTTTTAGAATGACAATGTAGGTTAGGTGTGAGAGGCTAGATATCGCCAGTTTGAATATAAAACATGTAGAATATATTGGTCTGGATATGGCCGGTTTAAACACTAAAGGGTTAAATAAGACACTTCATTTCATGTTGCTCCGGTCTACTCAACTGGCAAGCATGAATAATCATGTGATGGGCCAGCATCCTGTCCAGTGGAGAATATATGCACCACAGAAACTGGGAAACTGGCCCCATGAGTCTATGACCTGGAAAGGATCTTTATCTTTTCTATCTATAGGTCAAGGATGGGTCAAAGGTTACTGTGTAGATCAAAGGTCAATAACAGGCCAAACGTGATCGTATAGGCCAACAAGTGCCATTCCAAACTATACAGCCATGTTCTTAACTCAATTGTACTTGGCATTACATCACATATTCAACCACCACCACCACCACTACTTTTAATGTCAAGTTGTGTGTGTATGCATATGTGAATAATGATGTCTCATACCGTGTCTGATTAAATAATAAGATGGTTATGGTTGACACATCTTTGATCATAGACCCAACATTCCAATCAGGGCTGATGTGCAGACTAAACAACAACAAATAAAAAAAAAAGTTCTTTCTTACCTATAAAATTTATTGATTTTAATTTTGATGTCAGTGAGATCCATAAGACGACTGTTGTTAACCTTCCGGCAGAAGATTTCTGTGATCCGACCAATATGGAAAGGTTGGGGGACGTACTCATTTGAGCCTTTGATGTAATCGGAAGATTTCCGGTATGCTTCTGTGTAAGCGTCATCATCAAACTGTCAAAAGAAAAATACAATTTTTTTTTTACATTTTTTGTTTTCATCATCAGCATTTAACATCTGTTTTCCATGCTGGTATGGGTTGAACGGTTTGACAGGAGCTGGGAAGTTGGAGGGCTACACCAGACTCCAGTCATCTGTTTTGACATGGTTTTTATGGCTGGATGCCCTTCTCAACGCCAGCCACTTCACAGAAAGGTGCCAGCATGAGTGCCTTCTATGTGGTGCCAGCATTGGTGCCTTTTATGTGGCACCTGCACGGGCCTTTTGATGTGATGCCGGCATGGGTGCTTTATACATGACTGACACAGATGCTTTGTATGTGGCACCAGTACCCAGGGGGGTCACCATACAGCTTGGAACTAAGAGGAGTTGCTGTGAGTCAGGCAAAATTGTTGATTAAGTGGTTGGCATCTCTCATTTCCAATATTGTCATGACATTACAGAGACTAAAAATGATTTTACTCTGTGATATATGAGTAGAGTTCAAGAAAGATATAGAAATAAACACAGATGTTAGTCAAAGAATACAGCACAATTCAAAGACTCAACCATCAACAAAAATCAGTAAAATCATTAGCTTATCAGACAAAATACCTTGCAGTATTTAGTTATGTCTCTTTATATTCTGAGTTCGAATCCCACTAAGGTTACCTTAACCATGTCATTCTGGAATTCATAACATAAATACCAGACAAATTCTATCATCAACTTTCATATAATTTTTTTTTCCAGTCCTCTCTAATACAACTTTTGTCATTTGCTGTGTTCCTTTGTCATCTCTTTTATAGGGTTCAACTTTGTGAGATCAGCCTTCATCACTTTTGCCCACTTCTTGGCACTTATAGTATTTATCAACCCTTCAGAGGTGAATGGGAAACAAAACTCCTGCAGGATTTGAACTTGAAATAAAAAATGGATGTAATTAAAAACTTACCTCGCGTTTTTCTGTCTTGGGTTTCTTTTGTGGGACATGTTTAACATTAAAAGAGAAAGCACTAGGTTCCACATAACAACAGTCCCCTAATTTATACTCAATACTGTCCCTTTTCACTGACTTATAGTACAGCCGGCTACTCTCTTTGCTGCCATTCTCCAGTTGTTCTCCAAGACATGGGGTCTCTTTCTGTAAAACAATAACAGATATTAGAGTTGTGTTAATGGTGGTGATGTACAAATTTAATTTCTGGCCATAATGGAGCACCCAGTGGGTACAACGTTCATCAGTGAACTACAATGCTGCTGTTACTTTCCTTTAGTTAAAAAAAAAAAAACGTACCTTCCGTAAAGTCTCTAGTCGGGAGCAGCTGGAACAAAACTTGTAGGAGTTTATTTCTGAAGGGTTTGGATCTTTGGGAATATCTTCAAACCTGGCTAATTCTGGGTCATACCTGGCAATAAGATGAAACGAAGGAGGAAAGAAGTAGTGATGAGGTTTTCAGCAGAAATGGATGTCAATGATTTCAAGAGTGCAACAATCGTTTATGTCCCTAACTGAGTAAGGAGTCAAGCCATAACTACCTTGTATTGTTTTCCATAAATACTGTCTCTTGGTTACTATCCAATGTTAGTTACTGGTACACGAAATAGTATTATTTAGACAATGGAAACCTTTCCTTCCTTGGGCCCCCAATTCCTGACGGAGTTGTAAGGGCACTGTCTTTACATATGCCATATTGAGAATATTTTAAACCTAGCAGTGTCTGTTTCTCTCCAAGTGAGAATATAACAGATTTTTCTTCCAGAGAGAAAGAGTCAAGAAGAATCAACTCCCTGTACCGGATTAGTACTTTATTTATTGACCTGGAAAGGACCTTAGATTTGAACTTGTTTGTCAAGAGTAAATATCACAAGGCATTCAAGCCAACACACTAACAACCCTGCCAATTTTGCTACCTAATGGTGGAAGTATGCAGCTACATCATCATCATTTCAACAAATTCATAAAGTCTTTCCTCAAGTTTATCAATGCATCAAAAATATGATAGATCTATCTATCTATCTATCTATTTCCTCATCATTATCATTTAATGCTCATGTTCCATGCTGGCAGGGGTTGGACAATCAGACAGGATCTGAAAAGATGGAAGACTGCATCGGGGTCCAGTGTCTGCTTTGTCATGGTTCCTACAGCTGGCGCCATGTTAAAAGAGCTGGTGCTACATAAAAAGCACCCAGTACATTCTGTGGAGTGGTTGGCATTAGGAAGGGCACTCAGCCATAGAAACCATTCCTGAATAGACAACGGAGACTGGTGCAGCCCCTGCCCTTACCAGCTCCAGTCAAATCGTCCAACCCATGCCAGCATGGAAAACGGAGGATAAATGATGCCTTTTCTAATATCAACCACTTTACTAGGTGATTTTTTTTTTTTGTGCCTCCAGCACCTCATGAAGTCGCCATGCAGCTTGCAAGACTATGAAACTTGAAGGGAGGCTGATTTTAGGCAAGTACATAAAGGATTAACCCTTTAGCATTTACTCTGGCTATATCTGGCCTAAATATTTTACCGATTTTATCTTCAAACAGGCCAAATCTAACCTCATACACCTATCTTATCAGGTCATTCAAAAAAAAAAAACATTACATTGTCAAAATATTGAAGCTACATGATAATGCATGATTAATTCAAAACAATGAATAAATAAGCATTACATTTGTCAGGGTAATCTGAATGCTAAGGGGTTAAAGCATGAAGGAAGGAGACAGAAGAGGTTTCTTGTTGCAGAGGAGCTAAATGGCCACTCATGTTTAGAAGAGAGGATTTATTCAGGAATATATGCTTGTGTAATGAGTGAAGCATCCAGATGACACTGTAAAGTGACTGGCATTTGGAAGGGTATCCAGCTGCAAAAACCATGCCAAAGCAGACCTCACCTGTCTATTCAATAAGGTGGTTGGTGTTAGGAAGGGTATACAGCTACAAAAACCATGCCAAAATAGGACTCACTGGTGCTGGTGCCATGTAAAAAGCACTCAGTCCACTCTGTAAGGTGGTTGACATTAGGAAGGGCATCCAACTGTAAAAATCTTGCCAAAACAGACAGTGAAGCCTGGTGCAGTCTTTTGGTTTGCCAGCTCCTGTTAAACTGTCCAACCCATCCCAGCATGGAAAACTGATGTTGAATGACACTGATGCTGATGATGTGCATAGACATACACACACACTTGTATGGAAAGAACAGATAATAATTAAATTACATCTATATCAATAATCTCTCCACAAAATCATCACCACTACCATCTGCATTTTGGGTCAGATCAATATTATTTTGAGTGGATATTCTTTGAGAAAGCTAAACCCACCACTGGACACTATTTTCAATCGTAAAAAATCATTTTATACTGGTGAATGAAGTTGCTGAGCTTAACCACATAGAAGAGACATATGGTGAATGTAGAATGGTCAGTGCTGAGTGGACAAAATGTCATATGCTGTGAAATACTCCCCACACCTGTATGGAAATAGATGAGATGATAAAGCACATTCCTAGCTTTCTACAATCAAGCTACAACTAGAAATATTGAAAAGAAAATTCTCTAAAGTATACCAAAAACTCACCATTTTTGGTAATAAAATGTCTTGGAATCATTGTTATTGAAGTTAGTGTCCTCATCAGTTCCACCTAGCATGGCCCAGTTAGAGGGGATGGATTTGTACACCACCTGAAACAACAGAACCATTTATGTTTACATGGAATTCCTTCAAGACAGTAACACTTTGACAACTGTATCTCTCTCTCTTTACACACACATATATATATAGCAAATTGAAAATAAAAACACAAACAACAAAAGTCAAAATGCTGTACACAGTGAATGTATTAGTTTGATGTTTGACACTCAGTTTAAGATGGGAAAAAAGAGGGGGGGGGGGGGTGACGTTTTGAGCATGGTTCTTCATTAGAAAGAAGGAGGAAAGGTCCGGAGAAAAGAAGATGAATAGTCCAAGAAAAACGCAATACATACAGCAGTACTAATAACTGCAGGCATGGATATGTGGTTAAGAATTTCACTTCACAGCTACATGGCTTCAGGTTCAATTCCACTACGTAGTACCTTAGATAAGTGTCTTCTATCAAAGCTTCACATTGAGAAAAGACTTCTGAGTGAAATCTGGGAAACAGAAACTCTAAGAAAGTCCACTGGAGGGACCATTCTCGTTTTTGTGTCATAGACATAATTTGTTGCCCTGCTTAATGCCATCACCTGGTCATTGGGTGTCTTTAGTAGAGGAGGGTCTGTTGCCAACATTCAATCCAGGGTCCAGTCTGAGGCAAATTCTACAACTACACAACTATTCATGTACAGACAACATCATCATCATCGTTTAACGTCCGCTTTCCATGCTAGCATGGGTTGGACGATTTGACTGAGGACTGGTGAAACCAGGTGGTTACACCAGGCTCCAATCTGATTTGGCAGAGTTTCTACAGCTGGATGCCCTTCCTAACGCCAACCACTCCGAGAGTGTAGTGGGTACTTTTACGTGCCACCAGCACGAAGGCCAGTCAGGCGGTACTGGCAACGGCCATGCTCAAAATGGTGTATTTTATGTGCCAGATGATGAGAGAGAAAGAGAGAGAGAAAGAGAGAGAGAGAGAGAGAGAGTACAGCTACATATATGTATGCATGGATATATTTGTAGTTGTACATATTCTGCTAATATATAAATAGTAAAATAAATTAAAGAGACATATAAAAAGTACAATTTATTTTTTAATTAAAAACTAAATTAAAAGCAAATTTCCAAACTCACATTAACTTTACTGATTGTATATTCAAGGCAAGAGTCTTCACAGTCGTCAACCAAAAATAGTTCAAAAGGATCTGCCGTTTCTCCCAAGATTGTGTCGGATCCTCGACTAAATACATTTCAAATAAAAAAAGGAAAGAAACAATTAATTACTTTGTTAATTAGCGATATTTTATAGAGAGAGCAGAAGAGAAATCTCTAAATTTAGTTACAAACAGGTATTTTATTTTAATGCAGTAGTAGTGGTGGTGGTGTCTGGATTTAAATTCTATGTTTTCATTTTTTTTAGTGAATGGAATCTCACATGAAGTTTCTATCTTCACCAGTATCCAGTAGATCATCCAACCAGGCTTTAATTCTCTAAGAAACAACCCGAGAGAGAGAGGGAAAGAGAGACAGACAGACAGAAACATACCTTGACTGCCACACTTTACAACATACATTTAACCACTTTCATGCATTGCACAGTTTTCAACTAGACAAAGATATAGTGTTAACAGAACTATATGCAAAAATTGCATCAAGACAGAGGCATGGTGTTAACAGAGTTATGAAAGTAGAGATTGCAGCAAGACAGATGTATGACATTAATAGAGCTATGACTAAAGATTGCACTGTTCAACCAAGGACTATTTGATCGAGAGTCACCCAGAACTGCCCTGCAGCAACTTTGGATTTGGTTCCTTAGAGAAGCACAAATCTGGTTTCTAAGGTTGTTATAAAAAGCATAAATGCTCCCCACTTAACATCCACTAATATGTACACACACATACATACAAACACACAAATACATCACCACCACCACCACCACCACACTTTTAGTTATCTGAGCAAGGCTAAAAGCTAGTGGCATGGTAGAAACGAGTAAGCCATAGACTAAATACCAATCTAATAAATATTAGACTAAATAAATATTTAGTTTAGTTTTATCCAAATACTGTATTTTTGGTCATACAAGTCGAATTTTTCACACCAAAATTTACTGCCAAAAATGTAGGTCAACTTAAACACCAAAACGACTTTGGAGTACCAAAAATTCCAAGAGAAATGCAGCAGAATTGGAAAGATAGTGATGATGTTTGAATATTAACACTATATACAATGTTGACTTGCATGCTGGATGTTGTGATTTTAAGTAATTATGTAGATTATAGAAAGGCTTTCTGATGTATTTTATAGTTCTCAGATACACCTGTGTGATTACCTAAAATAGCCTTAGAATTTTAACCCATTTCATCTGACTTAGTGCATTTAAATCATAATAAAGAGTTATTAGAATATTAAATGGAAAGTAAAAATGAGTGAATTCAATATTATCCAGGCAAATATATTGATTCATTTGTTTAAATATGTAGACTCTTTTTTTGTTTGAGTATGTGGACTTGTGCTGGATATTAATAGTGTATATTCGTATCTTACTGAATAAGTATAAATTAAGGTGTGTATATTGTTTTCAAGTACTGGTCAAATTGTAAGCAAGCAAAAGCCTAAGTTCACTGCTTTCTTTTTCGAACTGTCGGTATACTTTACTGGAATAAATGGTATGTCCAGAGTTCAAATTTGGTCAAAGTTTATATTGCCTTGTTTTTCTAGGACTCATGCAATAAGTATCCCTAATTTGCTATTCACCCCTTTGTCATCGTGTCTCTATAAATAATTTTTAAAAGATGTTATTATTACCAGAACCATAATGCATGGAACTTCTTCTCTTTGAACTTGTCTTCCCACATGTAGGCCACCTTCGCTATATACATCGGCACAGTTGGGTTGGCAGGTTTCACAGCCACACAGTCTCCGACACACACCTGTTAGTAACAAACAACATGATGGAGAGGAAATATTCGTTTTAAAAGGAATCTTTGAACTCTAACAAGGAAAGAAAATTAAAACAGAGAGAAAAAAAAACATGAAGAAATTCATTTATTGTTGGTTCCATTAATTTTTAGGAAGAATTGTGGGAAATAGAGAAAAATATACAAAATAATGGAGTTTAGGTGTAGGTAAGAGATAGGCATAGAAGTGTGTGTGGTGATGTGTATGTATGGGTTAAGAGAGTGTGTGTGTGTGTGCATGGTGTGGAGTGTGTGTATGTATGGTGAAGAGTGTGTGTGTGTGTGTGTGTATGTTGAGGAGTGTGTGTGTGTATGGTGAAGAGTGTGTGTGTGTGTGTGTATGGTGAGGAGTGTGTGTGTGTGTATGGTGAGGATGTGTGTGTGTGTATGGTGAGGATGTGTGTGTGTGTGTGTATGTTGAGGAGTGTGTGTGTGTATGGTGAAGAGTGTGTGTGTGTGTGTATGGTGAGGAGTGTGTGTGTGTGTATGGTGAGGATGTGTGTGTGTATGGTGAGGATGTGTGTGTGTATGGTGAAGAGTGTGTGTGTGTATGAAGAGTGTGTGTGTGTATGGTGAGGATGTGTGTGTATGGTGAAGAGTGTGTGTGTGTGTGTATGGTGAGGATGTGTGTGTATATGTGTTTGGCATGGAGTGTGTGTATGTATGGTGAAGAGTGTGTGTGTATGGTGAGAAGTGTGTGTGTTTGGCATGGAGTGTGTGTGTGTGTGTGTGTGTATGGTGAGGATGTGTGTGTATATGTGTGTTTGGCATGGAGTGTGTGTGTATGGCAAGGAGTGTGTGTCTGCATGGCGCAGAGCATGTGCATGCACGGTGCGGAGTGCGCGCATGCATGCACATATGGTGTGGAGCATATAAGTGCATGGTGCAGAGCATGTGCATGTATGCTGTGGAGTGTGTGCATGTATGGCGTGTTGTGTGTGTATGCATGATATGGAGTGTGTATGGTGTGGAGAGTGTGTGTGTATGGTGTGGAGTGTGTGTACATGTGCATATGCATGGTGTGTGTTTGTGTGTTGTGAGTGCTGAGAGATGAACTGTCGTAAACTAAGTCTTCTGAGTGCAAAAAAACAAAAAGAGAAACCTCTTGCCAACCACTCACCTCTTTACCATTTATGTTCACAGCATTGTAATAAATATTTGTGGGTGTCGTTTTGACAGGTTCTCCAACCCATTCCAGTTTGGTCTATAAAATAAACACACAAAAAAAAAAAAATAAAACATATATATTCTTTTACATGCCTCAGCCCTCAGGCTGTGGCCATGCCAGGGCACACACACACAGAACATATATATATATATATATATATATATATATATATATATATATATATATATATATATATATATATATATACATACAATGATGATTTTTAAAGAATGAACAAGGCTACACACTTTTGAGAGAGAGAGGGAGGTGTGAGAGAGAAGGAGGATATGAGAGAAGGAGGTGTGAGAGAGGAGGGTGTGAGAGAAAAGGAGGTGTGATAGAGAAGGAGGTGTGAGAGAGAAGGATGTGTGAGAGAGAAGGAGGTGTGAGAGGGCGAGCAGAGAAAGGAGATAGCAAGAGTAGGGAGAGTGAGCGAAGAGGGAGATGTGAGAGAGAGTGAGCAAGATGCAAAAGAGAGAGAGAGAAAGAGAAAGCAAGATGTGAAAGAGAGAGAGAGAAAGCAAGATGTGAGACGAGAGAGAGTGAAATACTGAGATGTAAGAGAGAGAGTGTGAGTGAGTAAAGTAAGAAAGCAATGAAGATGATATAGAAACTTACCTTGGTGTTTCTACTTGCCACATGACGGATTGGTTTTTCTGAGTCATCTCCTTTCTGGAAGGGAAGAAAAGAGAATATCTCGGTACTTGCTCCACATGCTTGAATGAATATATATATATATATATATATATATAACTATATGAGACTAGTTATATATCTATTAGAATGTCAATTAAAGCACATTCCCCATTTGAGCTACCTGATGTCATCCACAGTTACAATATAATTTTCACTGGATCTACATCAGCAAATCCGCAGTGTTTGTCGACAGAACTACATAAAAAAATGTTTATTCCCCAGAGAAACAAAGGTCCACCCATCAACATACAACAACCACTGATGTGCTGCATCCTCTTGTCACCTCAACTGTCCCCCACATTGGATTCTGCTCTCAGAGCTGCAATGTTTTTTTGGGTTTTTTTCTCCAACCACTGAAGATAAATATGAACTCAAGAGACAGAGAGAAAAGAAAAACTATTAAAAGGTTTTAAAAGGTTCCCCACTTTCCCAGCCAAAACACATTAGCAAGGGCTGACATAACAGTCACATCAACTTCTTCAACACTGAAGTCAAAGGATGAACGGCAGGGGGGATCCTGTGGATATTCATTGGACTCCTTTTAGTGTGATCCCTTGGAAGAAATCTGAATTTCATCCAAAAAATTGTACTTTTATTGATCAAAACACAAGTCATTAAAAATATTAGATTGTGTCAGTGTTAGGGTTATAAAGGATCCCAGCCTGCCACACATTCTAATTCCATTCCCTTACTGTCCTAGTTGAACAACTCTAGTGTTGGGGCCACAATAACAACATCAGGATAAGGTTAACTTTGGAGCAGGAGGTGGGGAGGAAAAGAAGGCATCTAAGACACTATCCAGTTTAACACTACTGTAAACTGGGTACTTCTTGGGTACCCTTAATGGAATTTACTGTATTGCATAATTTCAGACAGGACCTATGAATCTTTCAGACCATGGTTTCTGCAGGCATTTGCTAAATAGACATTTGGGGCTGGGTCTCAGTCACACTGATTTCATAAATATGACCCTTCTTCTCTGATTAATTTACAAATACAAAACATAACAAATACCTTTACAATATTTTCATCATCATCACTTTGGATTTCATCTTCATCAGCTTCAGCAACAGCAATGTTAGGACATCTTGTTAAAGATAAAGATTAAATAAATAAAATTTCTGTATCAGAAACTGAAAGCTTTGAGAAGGGAAATAGAAGTAATAATCTTTTCTACTGGAATCACAAGGCCTCAAATTTGGGAGAAGAGATTAAGTCAATTACATCAACCCCGGTGTGTAAGTGGTACTTATTAACTGATCCTGAAAGGATGAAAGGCAAAGTCAACTTCACTAGAATTTGAACAGAGAACATAGCAGCAGATGAAATACCGCTAAGCATTTTGCCTGGTGTGTTAACGGTTCTGACAGCTTGCTGCCTTAATAATAATGATAACAATAATCTTTTCTACTGTAGGCACAAGGCCTGAAATGTTGGGGGGGGGGGGTAAGGGGATAGACAATTACATCGACCCCAGTACACAACTGGTACTTAATTTACCGACCCTCCCAGCCCAGGATGAGGGGCAAAGTCAACCCTGGCAGATTTTGAATTCAGAACATAAAGACAGATGAAATGCCACTAAGCATTTTGCCCAGCATACTAATGATTCTGCCAGTTTGCAAACAACAACAACAGCAACAGCAACAGCAACAGCAACAGCAACAACAACAACAACAACAGCAGCAGCAACAACAACAACAACAACGATGGTTTCAAATTTTGGCACAAGGCCAGCAATTTTGGATGGGGTAAGTCAATTCCATCAATGCCAGTGTTCAACTGGTACTTATTTTATCAACTCTGAAAAGATAGAAGACACAGTCGACCTCAGCAGAATTTGAACTCAGAACATAAAGATGGATGAAATCCCACAAAGCATTTTGCCCTGCATGCAAATGATTCTGCCAGTGCACCACTTTAATAACGATAACATAAAATGACAATTATTCCTGTGGTAATTGATGCCCTTGGCACAACAACCAGGCTGAAAGGTATTGAAATTGTGACTTGCATTGTTGATTTATAGAACAGTACCATCCTGTGTTCTAAAAATGATCTGTGAGATTTGAGGAAACTTGCGTGTTTCATAAGAAATAGGGTTAACAAAAAGGTCAAAATCATTTTCCTTGCATAAAACATCGAGTAACTATACTGATAAGTAATGTTTATCACAATTACTCTTGTTTTTAACCCCAAGAGGAACCTCCTCCAGCTGATTATTGATGCAATCTGCACCTGATATATATTGCAAGCAGGGGAGTGAACCCCTACCATTTTCTAGCAGATGACGGGGATCACCAAACCATATGGTTTCAGGCTATGTGCCCATCATCAATGGTTAACACCTGTCTGCTAGAGATAGCAGTAAATCATTATTGTGAGCTGGAATGAATTACTGCTATCTCTAGTGGATGGGTGCTCACCTCTGACAATGGGCATAAATAGCCCCAAAGCATACAGTCTGATGATGACCATCGTCTGCTAGAAGATGGTAGGGGTTCGCTCCCATGCTTGCAATATATATTGAGTGCAGACTGGATTGATAACCAGCTGGAGGAGGCTCCTCCTGGAGTTAAAAACGGTAGTAACATCGAGTCTTATGGAATAGCCATATTGATATGGTGATAAACGTTACTTCTCAACATGGAGTTTGTTGTCCCAATAATAGGAACCATGAGTAAGACATTTTGTTTCAATACAGTATTGTATAGCCAAATGCTTTTTCCTGTTGCCAATATTCTTTTAGGTTGCCTCCAACATGCAGGAAATAGGGTGTATTTATTCTGAAATTAGGATACTAAGACTAAATTATAAAATAAAACTGTGACATACCTTCTTTGAACACAGCACTGTTTGCTCCTGCCTGATCCTCCAAATTTAACCATGTCTCTACAAGCCTTGCATTTACCACAATCTGGTTGTTGACAAACCTGAAATATTGAGGGACCATGGTGAACAACTAACATCTAATGCTACCTTACCAGGAACATTTACACTCCTTTTAACCTCTTGACTTATATAGGAAAAGAAAGCTTTATATTACTCAGTACATATGAAACAAAGGTGAACTAAAAGTTTGAAAAGAAGTAGGGACATTTAGGACAAAATTATGAAACTGCTTTGGACAAGTAGAAGGTTACTGTTAAAAAACATTGGCTTCCATCCAATCACAGGGATCAAGGCTAGCAGATTGAAACCAGTAAAAGACCAACTACAGAACTCCGTTCTAAACTGCTTAATAATAAGTTAGCTTCGCACTACAACAATCTTAAGTATGCAACTTAGCAACACTGGTAGCAAATCAGTTGCACGAATGTATGCATGCAGCCAATCACAGCAAGGTTTTAGATTATATCAGTCATCTTTCCTGTCAATAAACAATAAACTTCACAAGATATCACATACCTCGAGCCCTTTATTACCTATTTAGATGTTCATCAATGTTGCTGTAGAATAAATTGTTGATGAATTTGAACCTGGGATTCTTGAAGATTTTGTATGTACTTAACTGGGAGGTTACTGTAATGAGGTTCTGGGTTCAAACCCACTGTTGGTTCCTAGGTGTTTTGAGTTCTACTACAGCCTTGTGAGTGAAACTAAAGGGATAAACTCTGGGCAAAATGAGATTGAATGCATAATTTGAACAAAGGACCAGCTTTATGACACTGTGTCAGGCTGATTCTTTCTGAATATTACATTAATGTACAAGAGTCTATGGAATATTCAGCCACTCACACTACACTGTGAGATGTATTCAACCCAATTTAGTTTGCCATAAATAATTACTTCATGATGAAATGACCCATTTCAGCAAGTAATAATAATAGTAGGAGAAGTAGTAACAGCAGCAGCCGTGTAATTTTTTTCAGCTCATGGTATAGAGTTTAAGTCCTCTTTAGGCTATGATAAAACTGATAACATGGTCACGCATTCAATTCTATCACAAGTGAACCAGAGGAGACACTAAAATAATTATGGTCCAACTGTGTCTTTGAAGAAGACATTCTTTGGTAATCAACCTCTGATCATTCATAATTTCATTTAGCATCTGTTTTCCATGCTAGCATGAGTAAGATGGTTTGACTGGAGCTGATAAGCCAGAGAGCTATACCAGGTTCTAGTCTGTTTTGGTTTGGTTGCTACAGTTGGATCCTCTTCCTAACACTTTATTGAGTGTACTGGGTATCTTTCAAGAGTCACTGGCACAGGTGCCTTTCATTGTGTCACTGGCATGAGTGCCTCTTGTGTGTCACACTGATACTGGCCACAACTACAATTTCACTTAGCCTGATGCGTCTTCTCAAGCACAACAAATCGCCAAAAGTCTTGGTCTCTTGTCATCGCCTCCATGAGACTCAACATCTAAAGGTCATATTTCACCACCTTGTCCCACATCTTACTAGGTGTACTTCTTCCACAGGTTCCCTCCAGTTCTTAGAGAGTCCAGTTGATAAAAAATATTTCATGTGACCAAAACTCAACACAACTTACCTCACAAATACCGCATCTTTTCCTGCGAGTGGCAGAAAACCCATTGTCATCTATCTGTCCCTGGAACATGCTGTCGAAAATGTTACGCACAAGAGACGTTGTGGCAGCCATTGTTTGTGTATCCTTTGACTTCACTTTTGGTTCACGGAGCTGCTTACGTAGAGCCCTCCTGTAAAAGAAATAATGAAAACACATCTCAGCACCATGCTCTGTGCAAACTTGATTGTGAGAATCTCTCCAGCACACATGCACTCTCTAAAGCTAAGCTGAACAAGTTGATAGATTACAGAACTAAACAAGAGTTTAACAGTTAAAATACCACCATCTCTTTTTGGTTGTATCAGTAAAGAAACATTTAGATCTCAAAAGATCAACCCAACTTAAATAGATATCAGAAAGGGGTAATAAGTTCACTGTAGCACTTTATCAGGATCTTTTCTGTTTGCCTGACACTTTTCAATTCCTTTAATTTTGTTCCATTTGATTTCAAATTTGGTGTATTGATGTAGTTTTGTATGCTAATTATGGAAATGAAATTCACTTTTGCAATTAATTAATAAATAAAAAGTTAATAGCTTTTAAAATTTGCAAATTTTGGGTAATTTTAGCCAATTGAAAGCCACACACATACTGGTGCCTGTTTCCATAGTAACAAGACAAGGTATAGATTAACTGTCTTTCAACCTTCTAGATGAAAAAAAAAATCTGATTTAGACACAAGGACAGCAATTTTGAAGGGGGAGGTTTAGTTGATACCATCAACTTTAATACATGACTAGAACCTTATGTTATTGACTCTGAAGAAATGAAAGGTAAAGTTGGCCTCAGTGGGAAATGAATCCAGAACATAAAGAGCCAGAATAAATACCATAAAGCATTTTTTTTTCCAAATGAGCTAATAATTTTGCCAGCTCCATCATTTTCCAGAGAATAGTAATAATTTTGGCACAAGGCCTGCAATTTCATGGGAGGTGGTAAGCCAATTACATCGACCCCAGCGTTTAACTGATACTTATTTTATCAACCCCAAAAAGACAAGTCAACTTTGGTGGAATTTAAACTCAGAACGTAAAAACGAATGTAATATTGCTAAGCATTTTCTCCAGCGTGCAAACGGTTCTGCCAGCTCACTGCCTGAATAATAACTAATAATATAAAGCAAAAATTATTCCCATGGTAACTGGTGCCTTTAACACCACAACACCCAAATTGCCATCTAAGAAACTGAAAGGTATTGGAATTGAGACTTGCATAGTTGATTTACAGAATAATACCATCTTGTATTCTAAGAAAGATTCTTGAGATTTGAGGAAACTTGGCACCAAACTTCAAAAGAACATCCTTACTAATACAGCATGTAGTAGCTTAATAATAAAGAATTATCATAATGGTTGCAGCATGGAAGGTGTTTATAAGCCATTTAAAATAACACAAAAACCGTCAGATTCACTTCAACATTTAAATTTAATTTGTCAAAATATTGTCGTTGCTTTGAGACCGCGACCTGTTCACTGACAAAATTCCATGTATACATGCATGTGTGTTATATGCAGCTTTGTCAGTGAACAGGTCACGGTCCCAAAGCGACGAAAATATTTTGGAAAATTAAATTTAAATGTTGAAGTGAATCTAACGGTTTTTGTGTGTTATTTTAAATGGCTTATAAACACCTTCCACGCTGCAATTGTTTTTGTTCCAGCACACGATCTCAGATCAGGTCACTTGCTATGCAAGTACATCTCCGCAATTATCATAATGGTTTTATACTAAAACATATACCAAACTAGTTTTAAGAAAAAAACTTTCACAATAGTTATAAACATTGACCCCTCAAAGAATATCGTGAACCTTTCTTGTAAAGAAACTAAAAACTAAAAATGAAGAACAAAGTACCGTTTGCCAAGAGTGACTCCTGAAAGTTTGATCAACGCCCTCATACAAGGTGTTGTGATGAGGAGAGCTTCGTCATCATCAGCAGCTTCATCATAACTTTGAACCTAAACATAGAAAGATAGGAATGTATAACAAGAGGTGGTGGTGGTGGTGGTATGATATTAATGATGGTGATGGTAGTAGTAGTGGTGATGATGACGATGATAGTGATAGTGATATTGGGGATTGCAATATTGCACCTTTGACATTTTTGCATCAATCTCACCCCACCAAAAAAATGTTAATAATTGTTAATGTAATAACAATGATGGCTGTAATGATGATATGGCTTAGATTAGTTATTTTTTGTAGATAAAATAAAGATAAGGATGAAGGATAAAGTCATATAGACTCCTAGGGCCAGCTTACGGTTTCTGGCACCCATGCCAACGTCGTCTCCTTCATTGGACATGAAACTCGGCTTGCGAAGACCTGTTGGGGCAAGCGAAAGCGAAATCATCATGGCACCTGTGCCCAGCGTCGCCTTCCTGGCACTTGTGCTGGATGGCATGTGTAAAGACATTTGAGCGAGATCGTTGCCAGTGCCGCCGAACTGGCTCCTGTGCAGGTGGCACATAAAAGCACCCACTACACTCTCGGAGTGGTTGGCATTAGGAAGGGCATCCAGCTGTAGAAACTCTGCCAAATCAGATTGGAGCCTGGTGTAACCATCTGGCTTCCCCAGTCCTCAGTCAAATCATCCAACCCATGCTCGCATAGAAAGTGGACGTTAAACGACGATGATGATGTGGCGCATATATTCTCCCCACTGGATAGGATGCTGGTCCATCAAGAGCAAAACACATCGCCTGGTCCAGGAATGGAAACCACAATCTTACAATCATGTGTCCAATACCTTAACCACTAAGCCACGTACCTCCACTTTTTTGGTAATATTGAGAATAAAAGGTGGTGTTCTTTTAAGCGGTTTTACCTGGATGAAGGTGAGGAAGATGACTTACCTGATCAACGACAAACTGGGCATGGCGCAACAAAGCATCTTCAGTAGGGATATTGGTGATGCCATTTGGTGGAACTGTTATCTGAGCAAATGATAAAACAGATTTTCATGAGATATTTTTACATGTGATAAAATATATTTCTATGCAATAAACTATATTTTCTGAACAAAAGAAAAAAAGATTCATTTTTGGCAATTATAATTGCTTAAGACTGAAATATAAGCATTTTTGTATATGAACTCTCCCCGCCTCCGCTGCCACCCAAAATATTGGTGTTAATGGAGACTGTTGATTCTAATAATAATAATAAGAGCCCTCAGAGAGTGCAAACCTCTGCCAAAGCAACACCAACGTCCTCTCAACAATTAGTCAGAGTTGATTTTTAAAATGAGAATATCTGAAATAAAACTTGACTGCTCTCACAAACAAGAATACTAAAAATGAACCTGACTGTTCACAAAAATTTTTTAATCTGGAAAAATAATCCAGAATCCTTGTCCGGTACCTGATTGATCCCAATGGTAGCCATGGAATGTGAAGTGGCTGTAGAAAATTTAGTAACATTAATAAATAGTTGATCCTTATCTAATACAAGCCAAAGTTAAATTCACTCTTCAAAATAGTTAAGCCTAAAGGGAGATAATTGAGAGAGAGACTTGAAAGTTAACATAAGATCGTAATCATGTGAAGTAAATATAACAAACTATCCAGAATTCTTGTCAGGTACCGGATCAATCCCAAAATCTAATCAGTTCGTGCCAGTCATGAGGTCAACATTCCTGAAAGTTTCATCCAAATCCATCCAGCGGTCCTTGAGATATCTTGTCCACAAACAAACAAACACAACTGAAAACATTTTTACCTCTGCCTTCCCTAAGGCAGAGGTAATAGTAATCCTTTCTACTATAGGCACAAGACCTGAAATTCTGGTGGGGAAGGGGCTAGAAGATTACATCGATCTCAATATTCAACTGGTACTTATTTTATTGACTCTGAAAAGATGAAACGCAAAATTGACTTTGATGGAATTTGAATGCTGAACATAAAGACAAATTGCCATTAAGCATTTTGCCTGAGTGCTAACAATTCTGCCAGTTTGCCGCCTTAACAATAATAATAATAAAATGACAAAAGAAACCAATTCTGCCAAGCAAAGGAACTGACCTGAATTTTATTGAGCAAATCTTCATAAGTGGCATCAAGGTTACTCTGTAAGAATTCAATGGCAATTTTGGAAAGATAGATCTTCTCCCTCATGATGTCCATAAATGGGGAATAAATTTTACTGGGAGACATTAAAATATAATCAGCATAAGCTAGAAGGTAGAAAGGAAAAAGAGAACAGTTAGGAGTCACCATGAAATGAATGAGATTTCATGACAAAAAGAGGACGTTGTTACAAAACTATATTAGTGCTGTCTTCGAATATTCTCATAGCATAGCAGCAGCAAATTGAAAATCAGAAACAATCCACAGATCCAACATTCCAAACACATTGCAGTTCTTTTCAAGGATCTCTTTGCATATTTCTTATGTTGTCTTTTCCTATTACATTAAAACAAGGTCTTAAATAGCATCAATCATTATGATTTTAAACCTGTTTCTTCCATCATACTTTAACTTCTACTCTTTCAGTCATTGGAGCTCTCTTTTGCCTTGCAATCTACAAGGCAACCCCATTAGTGCTAGAAAAGGCAACACCCAGTCCACACTAAATCAGTGCTTCTCAACCAGGGTTCCACGAGAAAGAGTGAGATAAGCTAATGCTAATTTCATGATCGTAATAATACTATATATGCACAACATATTATTGGTTATTGTAATATAGACATCATCCTATCTAACCTATTATGTTATCAAAAAATATAACAACTATATATATCATCATCATCATCGTAGAAGGTTTAGAGATGATGTACAAGTATGATATATTAGAGAAAATAATAAGGTACTCAAAGATCTGGATGGTTGTACATTTACAGATTTTTATTAATATGTCACATGTTTTTATAAATCATATATTAGCGCTTTTATCTACTCTAATAGATTCTTCAAAATCTAAAGAATTTCTTAGAGTACATGCAAGCGATAATATATGATTTATAAAAACATGTGACATATTAATAAAAATCTGTAAATGTACAACCATCCAGATCTCTGAGTACCTTATTTTTTCTAATATATATGGATATATAAAAATTTAGTGAATGGAGTAAAACGCATAGGTTAACTGAATACTTTTATTTCCAACATATGTTTCGAAGATTACAAATTATACCTTCCATAGGAATAGGTGATGTTGATAAGAATGTAATCTTCTCTTCAGGGAAATGCATGGGAACCAGCTTAACCGTAAGACATTTTAACCGAATATCAGAACTGTAGTTATATATATATATATATATATATATATATATATATATATATGTGTGTGTATATATATATTTACATGAACTATAATGAATATGAGAACTGTAGTTATATATATATATATATTTATTTACATGAACTATGATGAAAAAATATGAAAAAGATATGGTATACAATATTTTTTGTGCAGAGGTTCCTTGAGACATGCAATTTATTTTAAGGGTTACACAAGGGTAAACAAGTTGAGAAACACAGCTCTAAATGATTGGTAAACTGAGAAAATCTGATGCTTTACCAATTAAGTCAGCTTAACAACAACAGCCATAACAGCATCATTAGCAACAACAGCAACACACACAGAATGAAAAGTAAAAGTTCCACCTGAGAAACTGCAAATATTACCTGTTGTGAAACCAATTAAAGAATTTTCTCCACCATCAAACCCTGCAGTCCACCATTCATTGATCGGTCCCATTGTTTTACAAGGGACACCACCTGAAATCAACAAAGACAAAACAACATTGCTTTAACAATGACATCATAGTTTGAGCTAAATAGTTTCTAGTGCTGGCTTCTGGTTACTACAGCAATGCATTGACATTAATGTGGGGGAAGGGAAGAGGAAGAAACCTTGACTCCAAGATTCCTACAGCAGTAGGAGGTATCAAAATATTAAGTTAGATATAGACATGGCTACTGGGCTAAGAAGTTAATCGAGGTGAACATTTACTTTATAGAAAAATAAAACAAGGTTCTTTTTTTATAGTACATTAGCGAATTAATATATGGTTTTACAGGTGTAAACCACCTTAACTTCTCTCTGCTGACCAGTGAAGTGTAAATCATCATCATCTTCATCTTACAAGCACAGGCATGGTGGCTACGTGGTAAGAAGGTTGCTTCCCAACCACATGGTTCCCGGTTCAGTCCCACTGCATGGCACCTTGAGCAAGTGTCTTCTACTTTAGCCTCAGGCATTGTACACACACACGTGTGTATGTGTCCTTGTGTCTGTGTTTGTCCCCCTCCATGGCTTGAACTCTAGTGTTGAGTTGTTTATATCACAGTAACTTAGTGGTTTGACAAAAAGGACTAATAGACTAAGTAGTGTTGTTGTTGGCACTCCGTCGCTTACGACATCGAGGGTTCCAGTTGATCCGATCAACAAAACAGCCTGCTCATGAAATTAACATGCAAGTGGCTGAGCACTCCACAGACACGTGTACCCGTAACGTAGTTCTCGGGGATATTCAGCGCGACAGTGTGACAAGGCTGACCCTTTGAATTACAGGCACAACAGAAACAGGAAGAAAGAGTGAGAGAAAGTTGAGGTGGAAGAGTACAGCAGGGTTCACCACCATCCCCTGCCAGAGCCTCGTGGAGCTTTAGGTGTTTTCGCTCAATAAACACTCACAATGCCCGGTCTGGGAATCGAAACCGCGATCCTATGACCGCGAGTCCACTGCGCCATTGCACCTCCACAGACTAAGTAGTAAACTTTAAAGAAAATAAGTACAAGAGTCCCTTAGTTCAACTAAAATTCCCCAAGGTAATGCCCCAGCATGGCTGCAATCTAATGACTGGAACAAGTAAAAGGTCAAAAGTTTCATCAACAGAAGATGAAATTTCTTTGTCAGTCAAACAGAAACAAGTTAGTAAGTGAACAACTGCAAAATCTACCTGGACATTGTCATTTTAACCCTTGGTCAATGTTGATTGAGAATATCTATGACCATCTTGTCTGTTTAAGATTACACAGAAACAGGGTTCTTCCTTCATTCTCTTTTTTTTTTTTAAGATGGTAGGGAGAACTGGCAGCTATATCTAGTAGATCAAGCAAACACATAGAGAGTCTCCCATTAGCTCTTTGCAAGCAGCTGCCAGACTGGAAGTCATATGACCAGTAGAAACAGACCGTATCCTGACTAACATATTTCTAAATAAAATTCTGTTTCCATGGAAACAAAAATAGGAGAGAAATAAATAAAAAAAAAAACAGAAAAGGAACCAGAAAATACAACCATACCATCAGCACTTGGGTTTTCATCATAAATTGGCTTGACAACTCCACTGAAGTAGAGCTCAACATTCTTTTCTATCAAACCAGTGTCAAATGCACACAAATGGGTGGCTTTATCATAAATACTGAAAACAAAACAAATCATTGAGGCTTAAAGTTTAAATGTCAGACAAAAATTGTAAATGAGATTATAGAGTTTCAATCTATCAACCACTTCTTTAATACAGGATGGGCCAAAAGTCACACACAAAATACATTTAATATGCTCCAGAATTGACAAAGACATGCTTCAATTTTTTCTAAAATTAAATAAATAAAATGTATACACACACACACATACACAAAGCGAAATTGGGATGGCACCTGTGCCCAGCGTCGCCTTTCTGGCACTTGTGCCCGTGGCATGTATAAGGACTTTCAAGCAAGATCGGTGCCAGTGCCCCTGGACTGGCTCTTATGCAGGTGGCACATAACATACACCTTTTTGAGCATGGTCGTTGCCAGTACTGCGTGACTGGCCCTTGTGCCGGTGGCACGTAAAAGCACCCACTACACTCTCGGAGTGGTTGGCGTTAGGAAGGGCATCCAGCTGTAGAAACTCTGCCAAATCAGATTGCAGCTTGGTGTAGCCATCTGGTTCACCAGTCCCCAGTCAAATCGTCCAACCCATGCTAGCATGGAAAGCGGACGTTAAACAATGATGATGATGATATACAATATTTACAATAGAAACTTTTTATTACTATAATAATACATATACAAACACACACACATAGGTGAGTATATCCACAAGGGAAGCAACAGAAAAAAAACCCTAATTGGCCTTGGAATAAGAGGGCTGATCTGTAGGCACTTGCCACTGGAATGTGTGTTTGATGGGATCCCTGATGTGTGTGTGTGTGTGTGTGTGTGTGTGTTCTCATATGTATTTACCTGTAGGTAACTTTGTGTGTGTGTGTGTGTGTGTGTGTGTGTAAGGCTTATGTACATGTGTCAGTTTCTACCTGTATTTGTCTCTTTCATGTGTGTTTGGATACTCTTTACTCTTTTACTTGTTTCAGTCATTTGACTGTGGCCATGCTGGAGCACTGCCTTTAGTTGAGCAAATCGACCCCAGGACTTATTTTTTGGAAGCCTAGTACTTATTCTATCGGTTCTCTTTTTGCCGAACCGCTAAGTGACGGGGGACGGAAACACACCAGCATCGGTTGTCAAGTGATGATGGGAGGACAAACACACACATATATATATATACATATATATATATATATATATATATATATATATATATATACATATATATATATACATACATATATATATACATACAATGGGCTTCTTTCAGTTTCCGTCTACCAAATACACTCACAAGGCTTTGGTCAGCCTGAGGCTATAGTAGAAGACACCTACCCAAGGTGCCACGCAGTGGGACTGAATCCGGAACCATGTGGTTGGTAGGCAGGCTACTTACCACACAGCCACTCCTGCGCCTTGTTCGCTATTAGCTGTGAATGTGCATATGTGCTTGTGCTTGATACTATGTATATATCTTAATGTGTCTATGTGTTGTGTTTGTAAGTTTCCTCGTGTATTCTTCTGTTTGTGTACATACACATCTGTTCTACTGTCTCTCCTTCATGGATGAAAGGGAATTGTATATCAAGACTATTTTATCTAATGTGTCCATCCTCTCATTTACATAGGTAGTAATTTGAGGGAATTTGGCTGCTATTTCTAACTGGTCGAGTGACCATGTAGTAGCTCCTTCATAAACAAATCATCATCATCATCATCGTTTAACGTCCGCTTTCCATGCTAGCATGGGTTGGACGATTTGACTGGGGACTGGTGAACCAGATGGCTACACCAGGCTCCAATCTGATTTGGCAGAGTTTCTACAGCTGGATGCCCTTCCTAACACCAACCACTCTGAGAGTGTAGTGGGTGCTTTTACATACCACCGACACGAGGGCTAGTAAGGCGATACTGGCAATGGCCACGCTCAAAATGGTGTATTTTATGTGCCACCCGCACAAGAGCCAGTCCAGGGGCACTGGCAACGATCTCGCTCGAAAGTCCTTACACATGCTGCGGGCACAAGTGCCAGAAAGGCTACGCTGGGCACAGGTGCCAAAAAATATAAATAAATGAATAAAGAAGCAAAAAGAAAAAAAGTGAAATACAAACCTAAAATTGGAGAGTTTGTGTTGGGGTCGTTCATCGAAACTAGACACTTCATCATCATTGCCAGAAAAGACAGACAATTTGGGGTCAGTGAGAGCTATGAATTCCTCAACCTTAAATATAAGAGGACAAACTGAAATATAGGGGATCAAGATATGGCAGCAAAATTAGACAAAGGATATGGTTCAAGGGTCCACAATCAAATACAGGGTGTCCCAGAATTAACTATTTCAATGAAATTGGGTAAATTTTTAAAAAAACTAACAGAATTTTATGTTCATTACTTGATTATGATACTAAAATAAATAGCTTTATAAATCTTACATCAAGACTTTATTGAAAATTTTCAATATGTGCTCCATCTGTACCCTTGCAAATTTCAAATCTGTCCTTAGCCATTGTGCAACACATTTTAAAGCATTTCAGGAGTTAAGGACTGCACTGCTAACAAAGCATTGGGTTCAGCTAAAGTCAGCTAAACTATTGCTCCACCCTGGAGATGGAGGCAGAGAAAATGATTGCAGCCAAATAGCAAAAAGCTACTGTGGACAAATAAGTGGAATCCAACAGAAATGATAATAAAATTATAAAAATTATAAAACATACACTTTTAACACATATTAAACATGATAAACATAAATAAAAGTTGGTTTAAAAAAAAAATTAGTCCAATTTCACTGAAATGGCTAGTTAATTCTGAGACGCCCTATACTACGACAAGTGTTTACAGAACACGCACGGGGGGGGGGGGGGGGGGGTATCGCAACATAATAGCACGACTGAGATATGAGGATTATTATTGCTTAATGGTTGTAGGGGGGGCCAACCAATTTTGGGATGAAAGAAATAAAAAAGATAGAAAAGACAAGAGATAAAAATAAAAGAACAGGGAAAACAGAAAGAAAATATAAAAAAAAGACAAAGAAAGAAGAAAGAAGAAAAGAGAGAATGAGTCAGAAGGAAATTCAAGAGGAAAGGGAGCATTATAAAATGCTTACTTACGGCATCAGGAGGGTCACCATGAAATAACACCAATTCAGGGTCATCTAACAACTGTTTACAGTCCCTGCATTTAATAGGGGTCACCTGTTCTTTGGCTAGTTTGGTATCTGTGTTTCTTTGAAAGATGGAAAAGATGGAGAAAAAAGATAAGCCTTGTAAACAACAGGCTATCAATTATAATTAACAGTGCTCCCACCAGCTTCCCCAGTTTTGGAATGGGTTTTTAGGGGTTATGTAGCTTTCATAGTAAATTTTCATTGATATCTTCCTGGTTATCAGAAATCAGTGACCTTCCAAGGTGCATTTCAACTTTTGGGAACTAAAAATTCTGCAGTTATCAACAGTAGGGGAATTATTTTGAAGGATACAAATCTAATTAAATTTTATGTAAAGCAATAAATTTGTGTTTTAAAAAGTTCCGCTCATTTTTGGTCAGACCTAGTATGTTATCTACACTATCATATTCCTACTATTGTGTCTACACTGAAGGTAAGGTTTCCTTCTCAAGCCATACCAACTCATAAGGGCCAGTTTCCCGGTTTCCATGGTGTACATATTTCCCACCTGGACAGGACACCAGTCCATTGCAGGATAACTCATTTTTGCCAGCTGAGTGGACTGGAGCAATGTGGAATGAAATGTTTTGCTGAAGAACACAATGTGTTGCTCGATCCAGAATCGAAACCACAATCTTAAAATCATGAGTCCAACACCCTAACTACTAAGCCATGTGCCTCTACCTATCTACACTAACAATAACTGCATATCTGAGCCCTCATTCTCGAGACATCTAAACTCTATTATATCAGCATACAATTTCTCTAACAACCAAACACAACCAGAGATAGGATTAACAACAAAAAAACCTCCTTACTGCACTGATGAAGCTTCCTTATTTTCATCATCTTTGTCATTAATCTCAGAGGTCTTTATTTTCTTCTCCTCTTGTTTCACTCCGCTGCTTTCTTCGTCTTCATCAGCTGCTTTACGCTTCTCAGGTCTGATGGAAAGAGAGATGGATGGTATACAAAGGGTTGATAAATACATTCAGACACAAAAATATATGAAGGGAAGTACACAGAAATATGAATACACCTTCCCTATCACCATGTCAGCTATAAATTATGAAAAGGTTATGCTTGAGCCCAGCACTGCAGGAGTGGCTGTGTGGTAAGTAGCTTGCTTACCAACCACATGGTTCTGGGTTCAGTCCCACTGCGTGGCACCTTGGGCAAGTGTCTTCTACTATAGCCCCGGGCCGACCAAAGCCTTGTGAGTGGATTTGGTAGAGGGAAATTGAAAGAAGTCCGTCGTATATATATATATATATGTATGTATGTGTGTGTGTTTGTGTGTCTGTGTTTGTCCCCCTAGCATTGCTTGACAACCGATGCTGGTGTGTTTATGTCCTCGTCACTTAGCGGTTCGGCAAAAGAGACCGATAGAATAAGTACTAGGCTTACAAAGAATAAGTCCCGGGGTCAATTTGCTTGACTAAAGGCGGTGCTCCAGCATGGCCGCAGTCAAATGACTGAAACAAATAAAAGAATTGCTAATTATAGTGTTCCCACAACTGCCGCCATAGTCCTTATAGCTTTAGAATAAAAAACTAAAAATGACTATCGTTTAATATGGCTGTTGACAGATTAACTCCTTAGCATTCAAACCAGCCATGTCCAGCCCAAAATGTCTTTCAAAACATAGGCAATCAACATCATTGAAATCTCAAAGCTACAAAGATAATACATCATTAATTCAAATCAATACAAATAAATATATATTGCATTTAACATATTAAATATGTATTACATTTTGAATATTAAAGAGTTTAATTTGCTTTTAAGAGAACAAGACAAATCCACTTACATTCTCTCAAACATTGATGTAATGGCTGGTTGAATTCCTGAAGATCTGGTTCGCTTTGATTTACTTTTCCTACTTTCAGGGGTGGAAGCTGGAAGTAAGAACAATCTTTTTTAGTTTTAATTTACACATCACTTGTTGCTAGAACTGAAGAATCTGGTCTTTTATTTCTTTAATCAGAAGAATGCAGCAGCCCATTGTTTTTATATAACCCTTTAGTATTTAAACTGGCCATATCTGGCTCAAATATTCTACCTGTTTTATGTTCAAACTGGCCATATTAAGCCTCTTGCACCTATCCTGCAATGTCATTCTAAAAATAAACAAGCGTATCCTCGAAATCTCAACGCTATGAGATAATGCAGGATTAATTTTATAAAAATGTGAATATTATATTTGATAAAGTAATCTGAAGGGTTAAGGGAATCTTAGATTGATAGAGAATGATCCTTTCGTCTATAGGTACAAGGCCAGAAATTTGGTGTAGGGAGATAAATCAATTACATTGACCCTAGTACTCAACTGGTACTTATTTTATCAATTCCAAAAGGATGAAAGGCAAAGTCAACCTCAGCAGAATTTGAACTATAGATAGAGAATAATGACTGGTTAGAGAAATAATATTAATTATTGTAATTGTTAATCCCTGTAAGCATGTATAAAATATAATCATAATGCATATTTATATGTGTGTATATAATATATACATCATCGTCATTATTTAACATCCATTTTCCATATTGGCATGAGTTAGATAGTCTGACAGGAGCTTGGCAAAGCTGGGAGCCACACCAAGCTCCATTGTCAGCTTTGGCATGGTTTCTGCAGCTAGATGCCCTTCCTAACACACTCCTAACATAATCAGAAGGCAGCAGCCCATGGTTTTTTATTTAAGTGAATCTTAGAATGTAGATAGAAAATAATCCTTTCTACTATAGACACAAGGCTTGAAATTTGGGGGAGGGCATAGTCAATTACATCGATCCCAGTACTCCATGGGTACTTACTTTAATTTTATTGACCCCAAAAGGATGAAAGGCAGAATTTGAACACAAAACATAAGGATGGACAAAATCCTGCTAAGCATTTTGCCAGCTTGCTGCCTTGTAGGTAGAAAATAACGACTGTGGTTAGTGAAATTAATATTGATTATTGAGCCTTGTATGTATATATGAAGTATGTTCATAATGCATGTTTACATGTGTGTATGTAACATATACTTCATTATCATCATCATTTAATATTTGTTTTCCATGCTGACATAGGTTGGACGGTTTGACAAGAGCTGGCAAGTTTGGGAGCCATATCAGGCTCCATTGTCTGTTTTGGCATGGTTCCTACAGCTGGATGCCTTTCCTAACACCAACATACAAGTATATACAATGTATAGGGGTGTGTATTATGTATACATGTGTGTATAATGTATTCATGTAATAGAAGTATTTCATGAATGCATGTAAAATGAATGTTTACTTCATGAATATATGTGCATAACATACCTGTGAGGAATGTCTACACTATGCAAGAAATAGAAGCAAAACAACCCTCAAATCAAGTCTTAATATCTCAAAAAGGACAGAGACATTGCATGCTGTAGTTCTACATAAACTATGTCTGAATAAAAGACAGAGTGGTCATGACTGGAACACCTTTGATTACAGTTCAGTTTTGTTATTAGAGTTAACTTGAATTAAACTACAACAAACCACTGAAGAAGTTCCTATATGGTTACTTGACCTGCTAGAAATAACAGCCATCTTCCTCAAATCACATTATTTTAAAGAATATGCTGAATGAAGTAGTCATAGCTACTGTCTAGAAGGGAAAAAAAACAGGATGGTCACATATGGAATATTAGATCTACTCATATCTTTGATCAATACCTCTGATTGTAGCTCTCATCAATACCTTTGAGATCATAGCTCTCGTCAATATGATCATATGCTTCTCTAAGGTGGTCAACTGGCAGACAAAATGCTTAAAGGCATTTTGTCCAACATTACGTTTCTGAGTTCAAATGCTCCTGTGATCAACTTTGCCTTTCATCCTTTCATGGTCAATAAAATAAGTACCAGCTGAACACTGGGGTCGACATAATCAACTCATCTCCTCTCCCTCAAACTTGCTGGCATTGTGCCAATATTTGAAACCAACATGATCATATGTTTCTACTCAATAATCTTTGGTCACTGATTTACTCAATCAAGCCTGACCTGGGAATTGAACTACAGCAATAAGCAAAAAGGTGACCAAGTGAAAACCTGACATTAATGTAGTTGAATTCTCTCCTGAATTAAAACAAGAAATATTTTGCTGCAAGTCACATAATTAAATATATAAAGAACCAATAGATCAACTTACGAGGATTTTTATCATTTCCTGTTGGTTCAGACGATGGAACTGCTTCTGGAAATTTTACACCATCTTCTGTGGAATGACCATTCTGAAAGACAAAACCAAAAGTTGTATTGCTTATGACTATATCTACATATCTTCTGCATTTGTTTACATAATCAGTCTGTTTTGGCTTGGTTTCTATGGCTGGATACCCTTCCTAACACCAACCCCTCCAGTGTACTGGGTGTCTTTTACATGTCACTGACATGGGTGCCTTTTACGTGCCACTCACATGGGTTCCTTGTACACGTCACCAGCCCGGTTTCCCTGTATGCGTCACTGGTATGGGTGCCCTGTACACGTCACTGGCATGGGTGCACTGTACGTGTCACTGGAACAGATGCCTTGTACACATCACTAGCAGAGGTGCCTTGTATGCATCACCAGCACTGACCACAACCACGACTTCACTTAGCTTCTAGCGTCTTATCAAGCACAACAAATCCCCAGAAGTCTCAACCACTTGTCATTTTCATTACCAAATCCATTCACAAGGCTTTAGTCAGTGCAGGGCTTTAGTAGAAGACACTTGCCCAAGGAACCATGCAGGAGGACTGAACCTGAAACGATGTGGTCGAGAAGTTTATTTCTCAACTACACAACCAGACCTGCACTTATATGTATAAAAAACATTCACACAGAAGTACAACACACACAATTACTTACTGTAAAATTCAAACCATTTTCTACACCATTCTCATTTCTTCCATTTGAGCTCTGACCATTTCGTCTGGTTGTAGGTGGAGAAGATTGGACGTTGTTAGTAATAGCATCAGTGGCTACAGAGGTAGATTCTTTCTTCTCACAGTTATGTTCCTTCTCATCCATTTTACCCATCTTGGACGGTGACAGTCCAGGCTCCACTTCTTCATCATTTTCAGCGCTATCATTAATGCCATTTTTATTTTCTACTGAACGTTTGGACGCTGGCGTTGTGTCATCTTTGGTAACTACCTCAGGCTTAACAAGAACTGGCTTCAGCGATGGTACCTTGGGTAGCGTGTTAGACACCAGGGGTTGTAGAATGTCTTCCATCTTTTTGCAGAAACCTTTCTGGAGAGAGAGAGAGAAAATATAAGAAGAGGGGAAAGAGAACTGAGAAAAAAAAATTGGAAATTTGACCAAACAGAATATTGAACAGTTTCACACAAATCATCTCTGCTTGATTTTACTGTGGTAGCCAGTGGCTCATCTATTGTCACACTAGTATGTTTTATAATCAGCCTCTCCTCCCAGTTATGAGCAGACCCAATTAACCTACCTACATGCTACCCTAACACAATTACTGCAAGAATTCCAATGAACTTTTCCTCTTCATATATCTAACCCCCCCCCCCAAAAAAAAGAGAGGGAAATCAACAGGCGGGTTAGTAAGATGACCCAAACTTAAAAAAGAGAATTTTTTTTTAAATGTTTATATTTTTATATATATTTTCACATTCATTATAACATCCATTAATTACCCATTCAATAGATCACTCGTAAAAGGTTGAAGACCACATATATGTTTTTGTCTGTCCTTGTTTGTCCCCTCTATGTATCCTGTTATTAGGAATAAAAAGAAAATCTTCATATATCTACCCCCTACCACCATCACACACTCTCATCAGCATCTGCTCTCCATGCTGGCATGGGTTGGATAGTTTAGATGACTGCACCAGGCTTCAGTGTGTTTTGGCATGGCTTTTACAGCTGTATGCCCTTCTTAACACCAAGCTCCCTACAGACTGGACTATAACACTCACTGATCATAAAACTATTGATCATAAATCATAAACCACTGATCAATATCACTGAAAGAATTTATTGTTTTATTTTTTTAGGTTTTTTTTACACCACTGCCATTCCATTGATGTGTGAAACACAATGGGGCTACCATGTTGCATCTGTCACCATACTGAGGCCCTGAACAACATACATAATTCAGCCTGCTCCAGTTTACTTGACTGAGTAAAATAAAAGCACAAAACAGACATCACTCAATCTTACATGCTTGAGAGACTTTAGAAGAAGCAACCATCCGGAAAAATTAGTCCAACAATAACTGCAGCTGACCCATCCATGCATGAAAAAATTGCTGTAAAACAGGTTTAAAAAAAAAAAAAAGAATAAAGAAACCCCAGAAACATATCTACATATACTGGAACTTAAATTTTATAAGTATTTTAGTAATTGAGAGATCTCTGCTCCTGGATAGGATGCTAGTCTATCAAACACTTTGCTTATGGGAGAAAGGAATAAACACAGCACTGCAGCCTAAACCCTTGTTCCTGCAAATACTATTTACATTGGTTGATGACCTGTATTCAACTATACTACTGAATCACAAATAGGTAGACTTGGTCAAATAATAATAAGCATTTTTTCTTTATTCACCACTGAGGGTTTATATAAAAGATTGGAGACAGCACAGGACAAAACAACACAAAAAGAACGGGATTTAACTGTATAAAATGATAATAACAATAATAAATAAATCCCCAAAAGAGCTTTTTGCTCAATGACTTGCACAAATGATTTGTTAATAGTATTCAAATGTATGTGCTACACAATAGCTCACTCTCTACATCAAATCGATGTTGCATGAACAGGTGCACAAAGAACCACATGTCAGGTGTTGAAGTAATCACAGAGCAACACAAGATGAAATGTTTTGCTCAAGAACACAATGTGCCACCCAGTCTAGGAACTGAAACCATGATCTCACAACTCTGAGTGCAACACCCTAACCACTAGGCCATATGACCTATATAATAATAATAATAATAGTAATGATTTCTTTTATTGGCCACAAGGGCTTATGACATGAAGGACAATATCAAAGGAGGAGTTATGGCACATAAAAACAAAACCAAAATAAAAAACTAAAAACAGGTAGGGGTTTACATCGATCGAAGGGAGTCACTACCACATTAAAAGATATAACAAAGGATATATAATAGAAATAAATAAATAATAATAATAATAATAATAATAATAATAATCCTTTCTGCTATGGGCACAAGGCCTGAAATTTGGGAGGAGCAGGATAGTTGATTACATCAACTCTAGTACTTGACTGGTACTTAATTTATCAACCCCGAAAGGACAAAAGGCAAAGTCATCCCCAGCAGAATTTGAACTAAGAATGTAAAGACAAACTGCTGCTAAGCATTTTGCCCAGTGTGCTAATGGTTATTATTATTATTATTCGAACTGGCCCTTGTGCCGGTGGTATGTAAATAGCACCTACTACACTCTCGGAGTGGTTGGCATTAGGAAGGGTATCCAGCTGTAGAAACTCTGCCAGATCAGATTGGAGTCTGGTGTAGCCATCCGCTTCGCCAGTCTCCAGTCAAATCGTCCAGCCCATGCTAGCATGGAAAGCGGACGTTAAATGATGATGATTATTATTATTATTATCATTATTGATCAAATTCCACCCAGGTCAACTTTGCCTTTCATCCTTTCAAGGTCGATAAAAAAAAGTACCAGTGACTCATCGGGAACGATGTGATCAACTTACTCGCTCTCCACAAATTTCAGGCCTTGTGCCTATAGTAGAAAGGATTATTATTATCATGATATTAATAAAGTTGGTATTAGTAGTGGTAGTGGTGGTAGTAGTAGTAGTAGTAGTAGTCACCATCATCAGTGACATTATCTCTGCTCTAAAATACAAATGGGATTGTCAAAGCTGGGATACCTTTCATTATAGGTCTGTTGGATCACAGCTGACCTGGGGTCAAACACCATCACCAATAACAACATCAAGCTTCTATGCAGTTGCTTGGTCAGCTAGTAAAGGCGCACAGCTCAGTGGTTAGAATATTCAGCTTACAATTTTTAAGGCTGTGAGTTCGAAAACCAGAGGCATGTTGTGTCCTTGAGCAAGGTACTTTATTTCACATTGCTCCAGTCCACTCAGCTGGCGAAAATGAGTAGTACCTGTAATTCAAAGGGGCCAGCCTTGTCAAATTCTACATCATGCTGAGTATCCCTGAAAACAGCTGGACACCTTCTTTGTCGTAACCGACAGAATGTCAGTTTTAATGTAGTTGCTTGGTTAGCTAGAAATACAAGTCAAATCTTCCACAAATAACACTCTACCCTCTATACCCTTTATACAGTTAAATCCCGTTCTTTTTGTGTTGTTTTGTCCTGTGCTGTCTCCAATCTTTTATATAAACCCACAGTTCTAAATACATTGACTGGAAAAAAATAATAATGGATTGTTATAGTATCGGGGATGATATGGGGCTGAACAACAGCAGTAACAACAACACCCATGTGATCTGCTAGAAATGGCAGCCAAACCTTCATCAAATGATAAAATATATTCTCAAATAAAGAAAAGACTCATTGGATAATGTTAGTCCTAGACACACCACTAAACTGACAGAATGGGCATGGCTGGAACGCCTATGGTTAATCAGGACTTATCTGAAACTAAACAACATCAATCAAGATTGACCTGGGACTAAAACCCAACATCATTCAATCAATCAATCGATCAATACTTACAATGGTCAATAATTCTTCTCCCAATTCCGTCTCCAAGGTTTGGATCTGGTCCTTCGCTGCTCCAGTGAGAACATGGCTGAACTTCTCACAGAGTTGGTTCCAGTAATCCTGAAAATGGAACAGACACAAGAAACACATTGAACTCGGAACATTAAAGACGGATGAAATGCTGCTTAGCATATGGATAAGGTGGTTGTGTCTTGGATGCTGATCATACTGGAGCACCACCTTGAAAGGTTTTAGTTGACTAGATGGACCTTCAGGGCTTTTATACTCACTTTATTTATCAAATGGCTAAGTTTACCTGATCAGTTACATCATTTTAGTGAGTTACTTCATCTTTAAGCGATGTAAAAAACTGTTAAATATGGAAGTAGTGCATAGCTTGTTAGTAATAACAGGAATGAAGGATGTTACTCCCAGACTATAACAGCACTAGGGATTTTACTAAAGCCCACCAAGAGCCAGATGGTGGTATTAAACTGGGTGAAATCTACCACCCAACAACAAGAATAGTTACCCTGATGGGCTTTCCAAATAATTTTTGTCAATAAAATTTCACAGGTGAGAGTCAGTGTAGTAATAGTATGCCCATCGTTGCTTAACTCCAGGATAGCCTTGATCCAACAGACCAAAGATCAAAAGCATACCAACTATGATCATGATCATCATCATTTACTGTTTGTTTTTCCATGCTGGCATGGGTAAGACAGTTTGACTGGAACTGATAAGCCAGAGAGCTGCACCAGGCCCCAGTCTGCTTTGGCTTGGTTGCTACAGCTCAATGCCCTTCCTAATGTTAGCCATTCCACAGAATGTACTGGGTGTCTTTTAAGTGTCCCAGCACAGGTGCCTGGACTAAAAAGGACCCCCATTGCTCATGAATGACCGTGGAATTGCATCTAGAAAGTTCCCCTCCGAGGCACAAGTCCGGGCAAGGTTGTATCATCTGATTTATGTTTATGGAAGGACAGCAGTTGCCCATGCATACTGCACCACCAATGTTATCCAAGGAAAAAGGCAAAGATCGGTAATGCTCAACACCAGTGATGTCACAACTTATTTCTACAGCTGAGTGAACGGGAGCAATGTGAAAAAAAGTGTCTTGCTCAAGAACACAACAAACAGCCCAGTCCAGGAATCAAACTCACTACCCCATGTGAGCCCAACACTCTAACCACTGAGCATGCCTGGACTACATTAACTAATATGCCCATATGTTTTGCCAGCAGGAACCAAATGACCATGAAGGGGTTTGGTCCCTAATAAATGTGTTTAAAACCCTATAAATAATGTGAAGAGAAGGTCGCATGGGTTGACATGCTTTGTAACCATGAATTATGCTTCACCCTAGGCCAACACTTTGGTTCTACAGACCTGTAGATCAGATGATGCAACTTTACAAAATTTGAACATAACATGTTACAATGGTGGGGTAGAATGCAGCATATTTTTTTTTATTGTTTAATCAGGAGAGAAGGGCTTTGTGAGAAAGAGACCAGAAATCTGTCCTAAATGCTTGCAACAAAATGAATTCAGCTAAAGGTGTCAAGGGCTGGGTGGAAGGGTATCAAGGATGGGTGATGGATAGACTTAATCCATCATTAAGTTGGGCAATGGATTAAGACAAGGAAGCCAGGATTGGATTTCCAGGAGACAGACCCAATAAAATACAAGGTATACAGTCCAACAACGACCAGTGTCGCCGGTTAGCACTTTATCAACTCCCAAAGGATGAAAGGTAAAGTTGACCTTTGGTCGGATCTTAACTCTAAAAGGATTTGGAATAAATACCACAAGGCCATTTTGTCCCATACTTAATGACTCTGCTAAAGTTACTGTCAAGTGATTTAGAGTTGGGGGTAAAGCAACAAAAACAATAAAAAAGACTAAATGCAAACACAAAAAAGAAATATACAGTAATCCCTCATCATATTGTGGTTCACCTATCACAGTTTATTATTTAAGCTTATGTCAAATTCCTCTGTGGTGTTGCTTTGCATTTATAATAAAATAAGTATATACAAATTATAAAAATAATATAAAATAACATACAGTACAGTACTGTTTCTACTTTGCGGATTTTCACCTATCGCAGGGCTTTTTGGAATGTAACACCCACGATAGTCAAGGGATTACTGTATATCAAATAAACATAAAAATGGTCTCACCACTTCTGTGATGTCTCCAGTCTGGAATTTGTTCTGAAGATCTTTTACACTAGAGAAGAACAAGAAACGAAAGTTGGTTAGTTCACATAATTCTGTAAGAAGCACAGGACCAGTTTCCCAGGTATATATATATTCCTCCCTAGACAAGATGCTGGTCCATTGCAGGATTACTCATTTTTACCAGCTGAGTGGACTGGAGGAGTATGGAATGAAGTGTTTTGCTCAAGAATACAACACCTCACCAGGCCCAGGAATTAGAACGACAACCTTACAATCAGGATTCCAACACCCTAACCACTAAACCATGTGCCTCCACATGCATAGGAATGTTCTGTGTAAACCAGAGCAAAGTACAAGCTGGCCCTACTGCCTGGTGAGATTCAAGAAATGATAGAACGAACTGACATAAATGTGTTTTATGTGTGGGAGAAAAAGAGAGGTTATGATAAAAGGTGAGACTCCTCAGTTAATACATTCATCACCAAGAAAGAAGAATTGGTTATGTCCCAAGGGTATTTCTAAATTATTGAAATCAATTTTTAAATTAGTCAAAGAAAATGAGAATAAGTAAAGTGAAATACTGTTAAAGTAATTTTCATCATCATCATTGTATTAATGTATATTCCTTCAAGCTTGCATAGATCAGATGGAATTCAACTAGGCAAATTTTCCGGAAGCTGGGTGCTCTTGCTATCACCCACCCTCACCTGTTTCCAAGCAAGGTAATACACTATTTTGAGTGTGGCCGTTGCCAGTACCGCCTGACTGGCCGTCGTGCTGGTCGCACGTAAAAGCACCCACTACACTCTCAGAGTGGTTGGCGTTAGGAAGGGCATCCAGCTGTAGAAACTCTGCCAAATCAGATTGGAGCCTGGTGTAGCCATCTGGTTCACCAGTCCTCAGTCAAATCGTCCAACCCATGCTAGCATGGAAAGCGGACGTTAAATGACAATGATGAATGAACATGATTTCAAGAAAAATTGGGAACAAATGACACTGCATGTATAATGGTGACACTTGTTTACAACTATCATGTGATGTCAAAACAAGGCAACACACACGTGTATGTATATATATATATATACATCTTAGGTCGAATCAAAAGTTGTTTTCAGATTTTCACTGACAATTTTTGGTACCTTGTATCTTATATTAATTTGATACAACTTGAGGTCTAATCATTGCTGAATTGTTTATTATTTTACAGCTATGATAATGAGTGATGAAAAAAATTTCCAATTAGAGCCTCTTTACGCTACCTGTGGAAAAAAGGACAGTGCCAGAGCAGCAGCAAAAGAAATTAATAATGTGGAAGGCTCAAGAACTGTCAATGAATGTGTAGAATAAAACCAGCATTGGTTAATTGAAGACACATACAGTATAACCATGCCCCAGCATACATTGCTAATGCGACCAGGTGCAAACTTGAGAAAGCGGGAGTGCTGCCTTACCCTGCATACAGTTCAGACCTTGCACTATCAGATTACCTTTTCCGAGCCAACAATGTGGATGAGGTTGAAAATAGGTGTAGGGAATTTTTTGCCTCTAAACCAGCCAAGTGGTATAAGTGTGGAATTGAGCTTTTTGGTACAATAGTAACAGACAACAGAATTTGATGGGATATATGTTGCTGAATAAAGAATAAATACTTTTCATATGTAATTTGTCTCGACTATTAATTAAAGTTTTAAATATTAAAAAAAAACTTTTGACTCAACCCAGTATATATTTATTTATTTATTTATTTATTACTGAAGACTTAACCTGTCTGGTACAGTTGTACACAGTACCCAAAGTCTGCTATAAAGTGGTTGGTGATGGGAAGGTTATCCAGCTGTAGAATCCCAATAAGAAATGCTTTGAATATTGTGATGACCTGTCCAACCCATAGCAGCATGGAAAGTGGATATAAAAATGATGATGATGATATATGGAAGGTTATTGATGTGTCTGAAGGATAAGTTAGGGAATGGAAATGTCAAGTAACTCAAGAAAAAGGAGTAAGTGATGAAGTTTGATTTCAGAATGATGGATCTCACAATGAGCATCTTGAACAACAGTAACAAGTGAGGAGACATTCAAATATTGGTTTCAAATTTTGGCACAAGGCCAGCAGTTTCAGTGGAGAGGATAAGATGACTAGATCGACCCTCAGTGCTCAACTGGTACTTATTTTATCAACCCCAAATGGATGAAAGCCAAAGTCGACCTCAGTGGAATTCGTGCTCAGAACACGAAGACAGACGAAATACCGCTAAGCATTTTGCCCGGTATGCTAACGATTCTACCAGAAAGGGATCAACTAGAATATTCAACGTCGTAACCAACGGAGTGCTAGTTATTATCAATAGAGAACTGGATGTATATACTCAGGGCTAAGACGCCAGGTAATGATGAAACTGATAGCAATACCATGTAGATATGAACACTGTAATGTGTATAAAATCGAATCAATCGTATATTTGAATAAAGACTATATTAACGATATATATACGGAGCGGGCGTAGTAAGAAGTTCTGGGTTCAGTCCCAACGTGTGGCACCTTCAGCAAATGTCTTCTACTATAGCTTCAGGCAGACCGGAACCTTTTGAATGGACTTGGTAGATGGAAACTGAAAGCTCATTGTATAATGTGTAACTTCGTGCTCCACCATCGCTTTACAACCGGTGTTAGTGTGTTTATGTCCCCGAAACTTAGTGGTTCGGTATAACGGACCGATATAATAAGTACCAGGCTTTAAAGAAATAGTCGATTCGTTCGATTAAATCCTTGAATGGCGATGACGCTGAATGGCCAAAGTCTAATGATTGAAAGTAAAAGATAAAAGCTATATATGTATATATATTATATATATATATATATATATATATATATATATATACACACGTACACATACAGGGTGCGATGGGTAGATTGTCGCCATTTTATATTTTTAATTGCGCGCATGCGCATTGTTTTTGATTTCGTCGACTACACAGTATGGTAGGGTCAGTTGGGCACCGTCTGTGAGAAAAACAGCACCATGACGCAATTCACTCTGCCGGAAATTTGATAACGACATGCTGTACTGCTTAGCATTCGCGCCGGAAGTTCCAATACGAACATTCCAGAGTGTTTGGGTGTCAATCTGAGTGAAGAGGGTGACTGCTGGAAGACCCTATGTCTGGCAACAGGACTCTGCACCATGCCACACAAGTAGAAGGACCCAGTCATGGCTGTCAGACAATTATTGCGACCACATCACCCCTAACATCTGGCCACCTAACTCCCCAGACTGCAACCCCCTTGATTATTATGTGTGGGGCACAGTTGAGCAAAAGATCAACAAAACTCCTTGTAACACCAAAGATGAACTGAAGGTAAGGATTATGGCAGCATTCACCAATTTAAACAAGGAGACCGTCCAGAATAGTTGCAGGAGATTCCGAAGTCAATGATGATTTTATTGAATAAATTTACTCCTTAGTATTTCACGATATTTTTATGTAACTTTAGTAAATATATCTGTTAAAATGAGTTGTCAGTGTCATTTTCATTTTTGCGTAATTTAGACGACAGTTTATTCACCGCATCTTGTATATATATATATATATATATATATTTATATATTAGATATATATAGATCATTTCCATTATTTGAGTTACCATTTCAGATAATCTCCATAAGATAAAACCCCATTTATAAAGATGTGGTGTTATGCAGAGCGAGAAAGACTAACAAGTGTTATGTGTTCTATACAGTCGTTAATTAGTTACTTCAGTCCATATAATGTTACAACTTTCGTACCATTTCCGCTTTTCTGAAAAAAGAGCCTCTACGTGGTCGGTCAAACTGGTAGAAATAGCAACTCGATCCCTCTTAAATCACACTCAACTGCCTTAAAAGACAAATATATATTATAATAGGGACCCAGACAAACCTGAAAAGAAAAAAAAATACTAGAAATGTTTTTAATCGTAGGTCAGTTTAAGCAGGGCTGCGTCGCAGTTAAACAAATTAAACAGAAAGCTGGATCATTTAAAGCTAGATTCGGTTTCGGTTCTCATTTTAAATAGTTTAATTTATTTATATTATTAATGCCATTGAGAAAGGAATTGCACCATGGATTCCCACTTTTTTCTTCTATTTCCTTGAAATCTCAAGTTTAGTGATTATAAATACTGTTGTTTGTTTACTTTTTCCCGCGTTATTGTTACAAATTTTGGTAGTGTGCATATATAGATACGCAAACGTGTGTGTTTGATACTATTGACTCCGAATACAGTCATTTCCATGCAACACATAAATATTCTTTGTAAATTGAGCTTAAAAGTTTTGGCGATCTTTCGCTAATCATCATTCGGTAATTATAAGAGAGTTGACCAAGACTAGAATTCCGTGAATTAAGTTTTAACATGTGTGTACAGATATACATACATATACATGCATATACGTATATTTATAAAATATACACACGATATAAAAACAAAGTCAACAGATATATGTGACTGTTTGTATCAAAGAATATATATGTATAAAATCGGTGTATGTGTTATGTATAAAATTATATCCATGTGCATTTCAGTCTTTCTGTGAGGTCTTAAACGCTAGAATTCGGGTTTTTGTTCGGCAATTTTGAATGAAGATCGCACCAACTTTTAATATTCAATACATATGATTTTTATTAAATAAATCAAAATCGGACTTACATTTTATTGGATTCCCTAAGTTTTGGCGAAGATATTGTAGTCTTTGAGATTGATGAAGTCCTAGAAGGCATTCTGGTGTTTTGTTTTAGATCGTGAAAGGTGGTGGTGGTTTTAAAAACAGCTTAGTGCCCCCCACAAAAGAAAGCGGACTGTGAAAGAGGGAGATGTCGGAGGCAACGATTAGTGGTCGGCGAGGGAGAAAAGAAAAAAAGTTTCCAGAAACACACCACAAAGAATAAAAAGACGCGCACACATACGATATATATATATACACAATCAAATAATAACAAAAACAAAAACGAGAAGTTTACTTAAACTTCTGAAATTAATCAGAAGAAAATAAATAACATTGTCCTCAAAGCTTCCCGCCTTATTTCTGGATTAGTCCATTATCAGTTGTCAGAGAGGGATGTACAGCGTGTTAACCAGCAGCAAAATTATGAAAGACGACAGTTGTGAGGGCGAACATTTTTTTAAAATTCTAGTTCGAATATTTCACTGAAATATTAAATCGACCTTAGTTCTTGACTAGTTTATATTTTATCGATTCCGCCTCGGGAGGATAAAGGCAAACCTGACCTCGACAGGAATTGAACTCAGCCCGTAAAGGACAGTAACGTATTACAGCAGGCATTTGGCCCTGACGTTTTTGCGGACCTTTCGACAATTATGACCCTCGTTCTCAGGATTGTTGCAAAGAAAAGCCTTTTGTTCAACAACAGAGATTTAATTTCACTGCCACCTTATATATATATATATATATATATATATATATATATATATATATATATATATATATATATATATATATAGAGAGAGAGAGAGAGAGAGAGAGAGAGAGAGAGAGATAAGGTTTGGTGATGCAAACACAAAAGTCAAACCTAAACTGTTTATTTAGATAATTTAATAATTACTTCTATAACAGATAGGGATATAATACATATATAATATAATATACAGGACCCAAACACGAGTATATATTAATAATCAGCAGTAGAGTGGCTCTAAGACGAAGAGTTCCGTGATACGCGCCAGCGCACGAAACTCGTGACCTTTGAGTCACTCTGTAACTTCTGCGGATTAAATATATATATATATATATATATATATATATATATATATTAAAATTGAGGAAGACCGGTTTATGGGATTAACTTAGGTTTCCCGCCCACAAAGGGTTTAGCTATGACGTATCGTCAGATCCCAAAAACCTGTTGGTCCATAACCTCTTAAAAATGGACGGGAAACCTAAGGTAATCCCATAAACCGGCCTTCCCCAATTTTAATATATAGGGGAAACCGGGGCAAGATGGTCCACTGGGGTAAAACGGACCAGCTCCATTTTAGACATCTAAATGGGACTTAACAGTCGTGAACGTTTCCTAATTCAAACTTACTTCCCTTCGATATCACGTCCCCAAGAGTTTCATTTTGAAGATTCAATAAACAGTTACCAGGGTAGCAAAATTAAGACCCGTTGAGACCCTAAGCACTTAAAAGATTTTGGTGCCCCCATGAAAGATTATGTAATTCAAAATATAAACAATAACAAACCATAAAATAAATTTTTACTTTTCAAAACAAAACGGTAAGATGGAAAATAATGTTTATTTTTGTATACTTCCACTTTATTTATATTTGAAAAGTTACCTCCTACTTTTTTGAAATGCTAAGTCTTTGATCAGATCCTCAAAATTAATTTTAGGTAACACATTTGCATCTATACTTAGTAGAGATAACGGCATCCCAAATATTATTTTAGCAAGTTTAAAATGATTTCTTTCGTGCCGTAAACCATTTACCATTTCTGTGGTGCCCCCTCCTTCCCTTGATGCCCTAAGTACATATTTCTTTTGCTTAATGGTTAATCCAACGCTGATTGTGATGTTGGAAATCTTTCCATATCATCAGCAGGTATCTCAGGGTCACAAGCATTTTGCTCCTTAACCTGTATGCTTCACCTGAGTGAGGCAGCAAGGACTGAGCTAGTTTTCACCTACTGAAGGATTCCACTTTTGGTGTCTTTTCAACCATATCCAACTGGAGATGGTTTCAACTGCTGTGCCTATTTCCTTGGTAGCTTTCTTTAGTTTGCCTGGGTTCTAGACCTATCTTCTGCAGGAAATTTCTACATTGTCAAATAAATCCTCAGCCAATTGTTCTAACTTCTTTGGCCTTTTTTAAGCATTCATTGATCAAAGCTGATTAGAAAGAAAAATTCGTTTTAGCTTGACCTTATTTAGCTACATAGAATATAAATACGAAAAGCTAAATCGTTTTCTCCCTCTTTGGATCAACCTGCCTCATGGTCAAAGAGGAACTCTTTCAGTATGCTGATAAACATAGAATAGATTTATTATCCTTTCCATCTACCTACATTCCTCTTACTCCATCTTTTTCTAGTAGTCACTGAGATGAAACTAACTTCTAACTATTATGCAAAATGAACTGGAGATCTACAAATAACTTGTATACAGAAGCAACTATAAAAAGTTATTTTCTATTTTATAACAACTTACATAATAATCATCTTAAATGGCCATCTTTATAATCAATGAATAATGTCATTCTTTAATCATATCACTGACTCCTTTACCTGCACTTCTAGCAACATCATCTCCTGCTCTTTTTGCCCTTCTCTGTACATTGGTCAAACAGGACGCTGCTTGGCTGACCAGTTTGCAGAGCACCTCAGAGACATTAGGCTCAGCAATGAGACCTCAATCTTGCACCATGTCCGCTTTACCAGTCATTTGTTACAACTGTCTGTGTTTGGATTGTCTTTGCATAGGGGCTATCCGGACTCCTGCCTTCATCATGAAGAGGAATTAACCTTCTCTCTTTGCTCCTTTGCACCATATGGGCTCAACTCCCTTCCCCTCTTCATCTCTTTATTCCTACCCACCTCTCCTCTCTTGCTCTGACACTTACTTCCTCTCTTTACCCCTACCCACCTTCTCTCTTCGTTGATACCCCTTCCATCCACCCCAACCCACCCTCACACACTAACCACTTCCCAGCACCCACACCATCATCTGCACACCCACACATTACAAATGCATACACTTACACATCCACATGTCAAAGTCACTAGCCCCTATCCACACACACACACTCACCTACATACACGCATGTGCACCGGTGTTCGGATCATCAGTGCTTTATTATCTCCCCTTCTTCTTAGCCCTCCTGTCAAACTACCTTTTCCCAACTAGTCACTATGATTGATCACTAAATCGGCAAGGTTTTTAAAAATCTCTCTCTGTTTATTTCCTCATGTTACTTTCTGTTGGAGTGATGTCAAGCAGTTAAAATAATCAAGTTTTGATTTTTGAAAGTCTTTGGCCAAGTAGTTAGAGCTAATACAATTCTTGGAGTAGATAGTGTTGTGTTCTTGAGAAAATATTTCATTTTACATGGCTCTGTTCTAATCAGCTGTAAATAAGTGCTAGCAAAATGCTGGTGCAGCTCTCTCTCTCTCTCCATTTGTCACAACTTGGAAGTTCTACTGGCTGAGAGAGTGTCATGATTGTGAGCCCAGCACTCTAACCACTGAGCCATGTGCCTTCACTAAATTAAAATATATATAGTTACTCTTTCTTTATGATATTGGGAATAGTTCACTTTGATCACCTTGTCAGTCTGGACAGGCATGTCATACTTGTATCAATTAGTTTCCTCATTCAATTGTGGGTCTTTCACTTAATAGATGTGGCTGCCAACTCAGTCATATCTGTAGACTGTCTTTGTAAAATTACATAGTCTCAAGTTGATATTACTTAACGACAACAGTATGGACCTTGAACCTTTCTTAGGCTTCTGATTTTGGTGGAAGTTGGGAGTTACCCCCAGACCAGAGACATATTCCAAATATTTGCCACAATTGGTATTAATTAACTTCTTATGTTGAGACCCCTTATGTGGTTAAACATTGATCTTATACAATTAAAACCAAACCTTCTGTTACTAATTTTACACCAGAGATTTTCAGCCATTGTTGGTTTCCATGCTGACTTATTTTCTGTCAAGTTTTGCAGGGTTTTCTGTATTTTCTGAGTTACATTTTCATTTTATTCGTTTTAAGCTGTTCTGTTGTTTTAATCCGATCAAAACCGTTTCTCATGTCTTTTCCTTTTTGTAGTCATACACATTAGCATGTGGTTTGAAGACAGATACTGGTACATCTCTGACTAAGGAAACTCTTACAAAATTCTACAACTTATAGACATATATAATACTTTTTCATTCAACATAGGCTCGTTCTCATGGGGTCAGATACTGCTATCTATGATATAGCTGATAATCTGTTGTATTACCAATTGTGGCCGACAGTCTGCAAAGATGAACCATCATCGCTGTAAAAGATACAAATCACTCATTGGTTTGTTAAAGGTAAAGGGAGATAAATCGGTTGTCGTAAACAGCAGTGGGCTGGATATCACCTTGTAACAGGTTTCAGAACTTCTGTCCTGAGAGTCTGGTGGGGCCTTAAACCATAAAGTAGCTTGTATGTAGGCTTTGCTGTTAGAAAAGACATTGTAAAAATATTTTCAGAAGAAAATCAAAACGGATGAATGAGATTAATTGGTCGACCCATTCTTTTTGTTGCAATATTCTTCATATTTCTACAGCAGTGGTTCTTAATCTTTTTCAACACCCTTTTAAAGTAGTTGTTATGCTTAGCATCCACCTAAGTGAGAAGTGAGGTATCATAACTAAACCAACTTAACATGGATGATTATTTATAAATCTTACTCTAAAAATGGATTGTATAAGCTTTTAACAGAGAAAAGATTAAAAAATTAATAAAGACAAAAATTTACTTTATACATTGCAAGTTAACGACTTCTCTGTGCCTGATGAGATCTAGCAAAATTTTCTATATGAAGTTGAGCAACTGCATAGATTCTACAGAGTTGATCAACCTGCTAGAAATAGCAGTACATTACTTACCTTTCATTTTACCTTAATAACAATTACTAGTTTTATCATGTATAATTACTACTACAGGTAAAATTTAGTTATGTTACCTCACCAACTCCTAAAGCCTAATGCCTCCCTCAATATGCCCAACACCCCTTAGGGGTGGTAGAGGCCATGTTGAGAACCTCTGCTCTACAGTATTAAGGATCTGTTATTAGTGTGTGATGTATATTTCAGGTAATGGTACAACTGACTGTGGTGTTAAACTACTTAAAGTCTGCCTGTCTTTAGTTCAACCTATCTACTATCTACTTTTATAGCATGTTGATGCAGGTAGTTTATCCCGTCCCCCTCCATCTTTTAATTCATGCAATTGAAGAAACTGCATTATTTATGGGGTGACCCAATATATATATTTATTTGTGTCTGTGTTTCTGCCCCCACCTTTGCTTGACAACCGATGTTGGTGTGTTTACATTCCCATAACTTAACAGTTTGGCAAAAGAGGCCAATAGAATAAGTACTAGACTTACAAAGAACAAGTTCTGGGGTTGATTTGTTTGACTAAAGGCAGTGTTCCAACATGGCCACAGTCAAATGAGTGAAACAAGTAAAAGAATATAACGTTGTTGATCTTTCTACCCTGACAATGGAGGCTGGTTTTACCATAATGTTTATATGCATCCTCTAATGGGTGCATATCTTTGACGTTTTGCACACTCCATCTACCAATTATGAACATTACAACTATTACATAATTCTGAGCCCACCAGAAACAGCTTTTGGATTTGAAATACCATGCCTTCTCCCCTTAGTTTTTCTGTATTTTTTGTACTCCATGTAAGTTTATTTTTTTTTGTAACTATACAAATATCTATATGCTTATACACGAGTGTTCATCTTTTGAATATTTTCAGTTTTTTTTCTGTCTCTGTATATCCCTATATATTTACATGTGTTTATGTATGCAAGTATATTTTGTATATCAAACACAAATGTGTTTATCTGTATAACTATATCTCTCTATATGCATATATATATATATATACAGAGAGATAGACAGAGTATGAAAGAAACATTAAAATGCTTGATGTCATGATGTCAAATAATCAGTGTTGAATCAGTGACACCAAAATGGCTGCTGCCAAAACATCTCAAAGCCAGCTGACTTGAGGTTTAACAGCAAACACAAATCTCCCAAAATACAAGAGTAATCCTTTCTCATTCACTGGTCTGTCATTGTTATCGTGATATAAAGCAGATGCAAGAATCAATGAAAATGAAAAGAAAAACTTCAGAGAATGAACAAAAGATTTTTACAGTAAAATATATAGTCCTTTTAATTTTTTTTTTTTGAAGAACCAGTGCAGTATGACCATTCTGGGGCAACACTTTCTAAGGGTTTAGTGACGCCAGAACTTTGCTTTGATATCTTGTTCTTTCAACCTAGTAAGGAAGGAAGAAAATACTTGACCCAAACAGGATGGGAAGTCAGATGGTAAAGGGATGTAATCGAATATCACAAAGTATTTTGTCTGATGCTCTATCGATTTTACAATACACATATATACATATAATTGTATGCATCATATATATATGTATGTATGTATGTATGTATTTATGTATGTATGAATATATATTTATATATATATATATATATAATATAATATTATATATGTGTGTGTGTGTGTGTAGTGTGCATATGAAAGGGCAGTGAAGAGAAGATTGACAAAAGTAAGGTGAAGGGCTACAGGAAATTCTTAAACAAATGCTGATGTTTCTATGAAGCAAGCTAAGCAAATATTGCTTACAAATATTATTGGTGTCTACTGTTAATGAGCATAGCCCCAAGGTAGTAAATGAAGTAAGAAATTTCTGATAGAAGAAGTGAGGTATGTTCCCTGAACTAACACATGGCAGTGCTAGAAATAATGTGATGGATAGAAGAGCATAGCCATTGTAGTCTATAGAATGTTGCATTTGCCAGCACAGCAAAGTAAAAACAGCCCTACATAACCAGGTGAGGTGCCTATACTGGGTCAGATGGTAGCAACATGAGTATTAAGAGAGTTAAAAAGAACTTATATATCAATATACATCGTCAACAGATACTGATGAAGAGAGATTACTTTATAAATAGAGAAAAGAGATGGTGTTATTGCAAATTATAGTTTTTGTTTGGTCAATCACTTTGTTATAGAAACATGCTTTTATAGACGTAAATTGTGGCTGCCAAATACTAAAATGGTCACTGCACATAGTGATAATTAAAGTACTTCCTTCAGTTATTGTTAAGAAAGGTTTATCTTCTTTATCACCTGAGTTGGAATTGATTAAAAAAAAGAGAAGAGTGAGAGAGAGAGAGAGAAGACAGAAAGAAAAGAAAAAAAAAAGCACAAAGCAAATATCAAAGATCAAAACTCATGTCGATATCTTCATCTAAATAAATGACAGCATCGGGTCGTCTGTCATTTTTCTTTGAAGACATTGACAATTGATCTTGCGTTGTGGAATCCTTGTCTGTTTTCTCCTCAGAACAATCAGTCATGGTTTGTTGTTCACTTTGATATTCTTTGTGACGTTTCAGGAGGTCAGACATGTCCATATTAACTGGGTCATTTGAAAGTTCAGAGCTGTTACTTTGTGAATAACTGTCTTTAGAATTACTGCTGGTGTCGTCACTGACAACAGCAGCCAGTCGGTCTTCCTTCTGCTCACCACTAACAGTTTCCATAGTAACATTCTCGGTGGAACCCATATCAGCTTCCATTCTCTTCTTCAGTTTGTTCTTGAAGCGTTTTGCCCTGTAAATTCAGAAAATTTATTCATTAAATGTAAACTGTTATATTTTGTAAGTTTCTTCTCTGACAATGTTTTGGTAATAATGCTCTAACCTTCACAACACACCGATCCACAGAACAAGCTAACAAGAGTATATATGGGGTTGTTTGATCTGTTAAATATAATAGAGAGACAGAGATAGTTGTCTTATGATAGAGGAGATACTTGGCTACCTTAGGACAGAGAAGGAGAGGAAGGTGGAAGAGAGAGTTAGAGAGAAAGATAAAGAGACAGTCTGATTGAGAGAGGAGAAAGAAATAGATGGTGTTGGGGGGGGGGGGCTATCTACAGTGAATAGTGGTGGGGGTTGTATAAGTAGTACAGAGGGGAAACGAGGGGTATGTTGCACAAGAGTGTGAGGAGATACATTATGTTTAGAGAAGGGGAAGATATGACTTAACAAGTGATGGATGAGAGAAAATGGATTGGCTGGGGGGGGGGGGGGTTATGGTAGATATGTTAGAGCATGGAGAGTGTGCAGATAGGCATGTGAGGTAGAGTGGAAGGGCCTGTAGTGAGTGGTAATCATGCGTAGTGGAATGGGGGGGGGGGGGGTGTTAGGAAGATGGGTGATTTGGTAGGACAGATAATGTGTGCATGTATGTGTATGAGAGCCATGGTTGTATTGGACCACCAGGGAGCAGTTGAACCTGTCAAAGGATTTCTCCAATGTCAACAAGAGCCAAGCACAGTGGTTCATTTTTGGCAAAATGCTTCTCCTGCAGCTGCCTCATCAGAAAGATACCACCAATAGTGCTTCACCCAAGCACAAAACCAAACTGCATCTCGTCTCGTCTAACTTCGTAGTAGAATACAGCCTGAAAATACCGTGATATTAAGTTATCATCATCATCACTCTCTTAGCACATAGATCCTCAAGTCTTCTCACAACAACCTGCAAATAGCCTTCTCCAGACATCCCCATTGCTTGATTTCCACCTGGCTCCAATGAGATGCAGTTTGGTTTTGTGTTAAAACTAATCAGTTGTTTAGATCCAGGTGAGCTGTGAATGAGTAAAATTATGATGAAAGACAATCCAGCCATTGAAGACATCTTATACACATTCATTACACACAAATATGAGTATGTGTGTGGTTTGCCTACATGATGTGGTTTGGGGTTCAGTTCCACTGCATGGTACCTTCAACAAGTCTTTTCTTCTATAGACTTAGGTCAACTGAATCTTGTGAGTGGATTTGGTAGTGAAAAGCTGAAAGAAGACCACCTCTGTGAGTGTGTGTGTGCTTGCATGTGCCTGTGTCTTTGTTTACATCTATGAATGCTTATGCAAAAGTCCAGAAGGTGGTGTTGTTAGTTTCTCCCATCATCATGCAATCATCCGATTACTTCAAACCTTTGAAACTGTGAGGAGTAAGTGACCCCTTGTTTGAAAAACAGATGTAGTTTAATATTAGAAAGGGCATCCATGCCTCAATAACATATTCATTCAATCCATGAGGCATTGGGAAATGGGACATAAAATCAACAAAAAAAAAAACATATTTACCTTAGAATCTTCTTTGTTTTGGCTTTTTCCTTCTTTTCATCATTAAATATGTCTTTCATATTCTGCTTTGTTACTTCAGAATCTGTTTTCAGAAGTTGGAAGAATACACCACCAGGAGTCCGTCGGCGTCCTCCATCCTGCATCAAGAAAAGACACCACATTGATAAGTTCTGAAAACTTATTACACACTCAACCCTTTCGCATTGAAACTGGCCATATCCAACCAAAATATTCTACCTGTTTCATGTTCAAAGTGGCCAGATCTAGTCTTTCACATCCGTTCAACAATGTCATAAAAAATAAAAAAATGATCACAGCATCAAAATCACCAAGCTATGTGCTAATGCATCAGTAATTCAAAACAATGTGAATGAATAAACATTACAATTGATAAAGGAATTCGAATGCTAAAGGGTTAAAAGACCATTTAAAAAAATTTGTTTTGAAATCTTAATGCTGATGTCACTGGGATATATCTTTTGAAACAGTACACCTGCCATGGAAACACATTGAGGTGTGAGATAGCTGAAAGGTTATCTATCCTTCGACTTTACTGATATATGGCAATATCAGTGAATCTCCCTCAAATCACACCCCATTTTCAAAAGATTAGGAACATACTGGATTATGTAGTCCTCATTATCATGGGTTGGATGGT